>NW_026909196.1:4312400-4563400 GCF_033115175.1 Lepus europaeus
TTTTGTTTTGGCTAACTCAACCCAGATATTGTTACCGCCTCTGTGTTTGTGTATTCCAGATATTATCCACAGGCTTTATTGTTTTGAATGTTTTTTTTTATCAGGGAACATTTAATTTTCTGCTTGGAAACACTAATTGGTTACACATGGAAACACCAGCTCTACACATTCGTATTTTCTAGGACGAAAGCTTGAGGGACTGCGGAAAACAAACATGATATTTCTGTTTGTACAGATGACATTTGATGCACTTGCCTAACGAAAAGACTTTGCTTTTCTCCAAAACCATTTCTACTGTGATTTTCTCGGGCCATTTCATGCGAATTCCACACCAGTTTGTCCAGATATGACTGGATGAAACCGGAAATATCTGGTTTTGTTTTGGCTAACTCAATCCCAGGTATTGTTACCGCTTCTGTGTTTGTGTATTCCAGATATTATCCACAGACTATATTGTTTTGAATGTTTTTTATCATGGAACATTTAATTTTCTGCTTGGAAAAACTAATTGGTTCCACATGGAGACACCAGCTCTACACATTCGTATTTTCTAGGGAGAAAGCTAGAGGAACTGCGGCAAACAAACATGATCTTTCTGTTTGTATAGATGACATTTGATGCACTTGCCTAACGAAAAGACTTTGCTTTTCTCCAAAACCATTTTCACTGTGATTTTTTTAGTTCATTGCATACGAATTCCACACCAGTTTGTCCGGATATAACTGGATGAAACCGGAAATATCCGGTTGATTTTTACCTAACTCAATAACAGATATTGTTACCGCCTCTGTGTATGTGTATTCCTGATATTATCCACGGACTTAATTGTTTTGAATGTTTTTTATCAGGGAACATTTAATTTTGTGCTTGGAAACACTAATTGGTTCCACATGGTGACACCAGCTCTACACATTCGTATTATCTAGGGAGAAAGCTAGAGGAACTGCGGCAAACAAACATGATATTTCTGTTTGTATAGATGAGATTTGATGCACTTGCCTAACGAAAAGATTTTGCTTTTCTCCAAAACCATTTGTACTGTTATTTTCTCGGGCCATTTCATACGAATTCCACACCAGTTTCTCAGGATATGACTGGATGAAACTGGGAATATCTGGTTTTGTTTTGGCTAACTCAATCCCAGATATTGTTACCGCATCTGTGTTTGTGTATTCCAGATATTATCCACAGACTATATTGTTTTGAATGTTTTTTATCATGGAACATTTAATTTTCTGCTTGGAAACACTAATTGGTTCCACATGGAGACACCAGCTCTACACATTCCTATTTTCTAGGGAGAAATCTAGAGGAACTGCGGCAAACATACATGATCTTTCTGTTTGTATAGGTGACATTTGATGCACTTGGCTAACGAAAAGACTTTGCTTTTCTCCAAAACCATTTGTACTGTGATTTTTTCGGTCCATTGCATACGAATTCCATACCACTTTGTCTGGATATGACTGGATGAAACCGGAAATATCTGGTTTTGCTTTGGCTAACTCAATCCCAGAAATTGCTACAACCTCTGTGTTTGTGCATTCCTGATATTATCTCCGGACTTTATTCTTTTGAATGTTTTTTATCAGGGAACATTTAATTTTCTGCTTGGAAACACTAATTGGTTCCACATGGACACACCAGCTCTACACATTCGTATTTTCTAGGAAGAAAGCTAGAGGAACAGCGGCAAACAAACATGATCTTTCTGTTTGTATAGATGACATTTGATGCACTTGCCAAACAAAAAGAATTTGCTTTTCTCCAAAACCATTTGTACTGTGATTTTCTGGTCCACTGCAAACGAATTCCACACCAGTTTCTCCGGATATGACTGGATGAAACCGGAAATATCTGGTTTTGTTTTGGCTAACTCAATCCCAGATATTGTTACCGCCTCTGTGTTTGTGTATTCCAGATATTATCCACAGACTATATTGTTTTGAATGTTTTTTATCAGGGAACATTTAATTTTCTGCTAGGAAACACTAATTGGTTCCACATGGAGACACCAGCTCTACACATTCGTATTTTCTAGGGAGAAAGCTAGAGGAACTGCGGCAAACAAACATGATCTTTCTGTTTGTATAGATGACATTTGATGCACTTGGCTAACGAAAAGACTTTGCTTTTCTCCAAAACCATTTGTACTGTGATTTTCTCGGTCTATTGCATATGAATTCCACACCAGTTTCTCCAGATATGACTGGATGAAACCGGAAATATCTGCATTTGTTTTGGCTAACTCAATCCCAGATATTGTTACCACCTCTGTCTTTGTGTATTCCTGATATTATCCACAGACTTTATTGTTTTGAATGTTTTTTTCTCAGGGAACATTTAATTTTCTGCTTGGAAACACTAATTGGTTCCACATGGAGACACCATCTCCACACATTCGTATTTTCTAGGACGAAAGCTAGAGGAACTGCGGCAAACAAACATGATCTTTCAGTTTGCATAGATGACATTTGATGCACTTGCCTAACGAAAAGACTTTGGTTTTCTCCAAAACAATTTTTACTGTTATTTTCTCGGTCCATTGCATACGAATTCCACGCCAGTTTCTCCGGATATGACTGGATGAAACCGGAAATATCCGGTTGATTTTTACCTAACTCAATCCCAGATATTGTTACCGCCTCTGTGTATGTGTATTCCTGATATTATCCACGGACTTTATTGTTTTAAATGTTTTTTTTTTCAGGAAACATTTAATTTTCTGCTTGGAAACAGTAATTGTTTCCACATGGACACACCAGCTCTACACATTCGTATTTTCTAGGACGAAAGCTAGAGGAACTGTGGCAAACAAACATGATATTTCTGTTTGTATAGATGACATTTGATGCACTTGGCTAACGAAAAGACTTTGCTTTTCTCCAAAACCATTTGTACTGTGATTTTCTGGTCCATTGCAAACGAATTCCACACTCGTTTCTCCGGATATGACTGGATGAAACCGGAAATATCCGGTTGATTTTTGCCTAACTCAATCCCAGATATTGTTACCGCCTCTGTGTTTGTGTATTCCTGATATTATCTACGGACATTATTGTTTTGAATGTTTTTTTTCAGGAAACATTTAATTTTCTGCTTGGAAACACTAATTGGTTCCACATGGAGACACCAGCTCTACACATTCGTATTTTCTAGGGAGAAAGCTAGAGGAACTGCGGCAAACAAACATGATCTTTCTGTTTGTATAGATGACATTTGATGCACTTGCCTAACGAAAAGACTTTGCTTTTCTCCAAAACCATTTGTACTGTGATTTTTTCGGTCCATTGCATACGAATTCCATACCAGTTTGTCCGGATATGACTGGATGAAACCGGAAATATCTGGTTTTGTTTTGGCTAACTCAATCCCAGAAATTGCTACATCCTCTGTGTTTGTGTATTCCAGATATTATCCACAGACTATATTGTTTTGAATGTTTTTTATCATGGAACATTTAATTTTCTGCTTGGAAACACTAATTCGTTCCACATGGAGACACCAGCTCTAAACATTCGTATTTTCTAGGGAGAAACTAGAGGAAGTGCGGCAAACAAACTTGATATTTCTGTTTGTATAGATGACATTTGATGCACTTGCCTAACGAAAAGACTTTGCTTTTCTCCAAAACCATTTGTACTGTGATTTTCTGTTCCATTGCATAAAATTCCACACCAGTTTGTCCGGATATGACTGGATAAAACCGGAAATATCCGGTTTTGTTTTGGCTAACTCAATCCCAGCTATTGTTACCGCTTCTGTGTTTGTGTATTCCAGATATTATCCACAGACTTTATTGTTTTGAATGTTTTTATAAGGGAACATTTAATTTTCTGCTTGGAAACACTAATTGGTTCCACATGGAGACACCAGCTCTACACATTCGTATTTTCTAGGGAGAAAGCTAGAGGAACTGCGGCAAACAAACATGATCTTTCTGTTTGTATAGATGACATTTGATGCACTTGGCTAACGAAAAGACTTGGCTTTTCTCCAAAACCATTTCTACTGTGATTTTCTCGGTCCATTGCATACGAATTCCACACCAGTTTCTCCGAATATGACTGGATGAAAGCGGAAATATCCAGTTGATTTTTGCCTAACTCAATCCCAGATATTGTTACCGCCTCTGTGTTTGTGTATTCCTGATATTATCCACGGACTTTATTGTTTTCAATGTTCTTTTTCAGGAAACATTTAATTTTCTGCTTGGAAACACTAATTCTTTCCACATGTACACACCAGCTCTAAACATTCGTATTTTCTAGGGAGAAACTAGAGGAAGTGCGGCAAACAAACTTGATATTTCTGTTTGTATAGATGACATTTGATGCACTTGCCTAACGAAAAGACTTTGCTTTTCTCCAAAATCATTACTACTGTGATTTTCTCGGTCCATTGCATACTAATTCCACACCAGTTTCTCCAGATATGACTGGATCAAAACGGAAATATCCGGTTGATTTTTACCTAACTCAATCCGAGATATTTTTACCACCTCAGTGTTTGTGCATTCCTGATATTATCCACGGACTTTATTGTTTTGAATGTTTTTTTTCAGGAAACATTTAATTTTCTGCTTGGAAACACTAATTGTTTCCACATGGAGACACCAGCTCTACACATTCGTATTTTCTAGGAAGTAAGCTAGAGGAACTGCGGGAAACAAACATGATGTTTCTGTTTGTATAGATGACATTTGATGCACTTGCGTAACGAAAAGACTTTGCTTTTCTCCAAAACCATTTCTACTGTTATTTTCTTGGTCCATTGCATACGAATTCCACAGCAGTTTCTCCGGATATGACTGGATGAAACTAGAAATATCTGGTTTTGTTTTGGCTAACTCAATCCCAGAAATTGCTACTTCCTCTGTGTTTGTGCATTCCTGATATAATCTACGAACTTTATTGTTTTCAATGTTTTTTATCAGGGAACATTTAATTTTCCGCTTGGAAACACTAATTGGTTCCACATGGAGACACCAGCTCTACACATTCATATTTTCTAGGGAGAAAGCTAGAGGAACTGTGGCAAACAATCATGATATTTCTGTTAGTATAGATGACATTTGATGCACTTGCCTAACGAAAAGACTTTGCTTTTCTCCAAAACCATTTGTACCGTTATTTACTGGTCCATTGCATACGAATTCCACACAAGTTTCTCCAGACATGACTGGATGAAACCGGAAATATCCGGTTGATTTTTGCCTAACTCAATCCCAGATATTGTTACCGCCTCTGTGTATGTGTATTCCTGATATTATCCACAGACTTTATTGTTTTGAATGTTTTTTATCAGGGAACATTTAATTTTCTGCTTGGAAACACTAATTGGTTACACATGGAAACACCAGCTCTACACATTCGTATTTTCTAGGGAGAAAGCTAGAGGAACTGCGGTAAACAAACATGATATTTCTGTTTGGATAGATGACATTTTATGCACTTGCCTATGAAAAGACTTTGCTTTTCTCCAAAACCATTTTTACTGTGATTTTCTGGTCCATTGCATACGAACTCAAGAACAGTTTGTCCGGATATGACTGGATGAAACAAAAAATATCCGGTTGATTTTTGGCTAACACAATCCCAAATATTGTTACCGCCTCTGTGTTTGTTTATGCCTGATATTATCCTCGGACTTTATTGTTTTTAATGTTTTTTATCAGGGAACATTTAATTTTCTGCTTGGAAACACTAGTTCTTTCCACATGGAGACACCGGCTCCACACATTCGTATTTTCTAGGGAGAAAGCTAGAGGAACTGCGGCAAACAAACATGATATTTACGTTTGTGTAGATGATATTTGATGCATTTGCCTGAAGAAAACACTCTGCTATTCTCCAAAACCTTTTCTACTGTGATTTTCTCGGTCCATTGCATACGAATTCCACACCACTTTGTCTGTATATGCCTGGATGAAAACGGAAATATCTGGTTTTTTTAAGCTAACTCAATCCCAGATATTGCTACATCCTCTGTTTGTTTCTTCTGGATAGTATCCACAGACTTTATTGTTTAGAATGTTTTTTATCGAGGAACATTTTATTTTTAGCTTGGATATAGTAATTGGTTTCAAATGAAGACACCATCTCTACATATTCATATTTTCATATTTACATATTCATATTTAAGAAAAGAATTTGCTTTTCTCCAAAATGATTTTTACTGTGATTTTCTCGGTCCATTGCATTCGAATTCCACACCAGTTTCTCCAGATATGACTGGATCAAAACGGAAATATCCGGTTGATTTTTACCTAACTCAATCCGAGATATTTTTACCACCTCAGTGTTTGTGCATTCCTGATATTATCCACGGACTTTATTGTTTTGAATGTTTTTTTTCAGGAAACATTTAATTTTCTGCTTGGAAACACTAATTGTTTCCACATGGAGACACCAGCTCTACACATTCGTATTTTCTAGGAAGAAAGCTAGAGGAACTGCGGCAAACAAACATGATGTTTCTGTTTGTATAGATGACATTTGATGCACTTGCCTAACGAAAAGACTTTGCTTTTCTCCAAAACCATTTCTACTGTGATTTTCTCGGACCATTGCATACGAATTCCACACCAGTGTTTCTGGATATGACTGGATGAAACTAGAAATATCTGGTTTTGTTTTGGCTAACTCAATCCCAGGTATTGTTACCGCCTCTGTGTTTGTGTATTCCAGATATAATCCACAAACTTTATTGTTTTGAATGTTTTTATCAGGGAACATTTAATTTTCTGCTTGGAAACCCTAATTCTTTCCACATGGAGACACCAGCTCTACACATTCGTATTTTCTAGGAAGAAAGCTAGAGGAACTGCGGCAAACACACATGATCTTTCTGTTTGTATAGATGACATTTGATGCACTTGCCTAACGAAAAGACTTTGCTTTTCTCCAAAACCATTTGTACTGTGATTTTCTTGTCCATTGCATAAAATTCCACACCAGTTTGTCCGGATATGACTGGATGAAACCGAAAAATATCCGGTTTTGTTTTGGCTAACTCAATCCCAGATATTGTTACCGCCTCTGTGTTTGTGTATTCCAGATATTATCCACAGACTTTACTGTTTTGAATGTTTTTTATCAGGGAACATTTAATTTTCTGCTTGGAAACACTAATTCTTTCCACATGGAGACACCAGCTCTACATATTCGTATTTTCTAGGAAGAAAGCTAGAGGAACTGCTGCAAACAGACATGATCTCTCTGTTTGTATAAATGACATTTCATGCACTTCCCTAACGAAAAGACTTTGCTTTTCTCAAAAACCATTTTTACTGTTATTTTCTCGGTCCATTGCATACGAATTCCACACCACTTTGTCCGGATATGACTGTAGGAAACCAGAAATATCCGGTTCTGTTTTGGGTAACTCAATCCGAAATATTGCTACAGACTCTGTGTTTGTGTTTTCTGGATATTATCGATGGACTTATTGTTTTGAATGTTTTTATCAGGGAACAATTAATTTTCTGCTTGGAAACACTAATTGTTTCCACATGGAGAAACCAGCTCTACACATTCGTATTTTCTAGGACGAAAGCTAGAGGAACTGCGGCAAACAAACATGATATTTCTGTTTGTATAGATGACATTTGATGCACTTGCCTAACGAAAAGACTTTGCTTTTCTCCAAAACCATTTCTACTGTGATTTTCTCGGTCCATTGCATATGAATTCCACACCAGTTTGTCCGGATATGACTGTAGGAAACCAGAAATATCCGGTTGTGTTTGGGTAACTCAATCCGAAATATTGCTACAGACTCTGTGTTTGTGTTTTCTGGATATTATCGATGGACTTATTGTTTTGAATGCTTTTATCAGGGAACATTTAATTTTCTGCTTGGAAACACTAATTGTTTCCACATGGAGACACCAGCTCTACACATTCGTATTTTCTAGGAAGAAAGCTAGAGGAACTGCGGCAAACAAACATGATATTCTGTTTGTATAGATGACATTTGATGCACTTGCCTAATGAAAAGACTTTGCTTTTCTTGAAACCATTTTACTGTGATTTTATCATTCCATTGCATACGAATTCCACACCACTTTGTCCGTATATAACTGGATGAAACCGGAAATATCTGATTTTGTTTTGGCTAACTCAATCCCAGATATTGTTACCGCCTCTGTGTTTGTGTATTCCAGATATTATCCACAGACTTTATTGTTTTGAATGTTTTTTATCAGGGAACATTTAATTTTCTGCTTGGAAACACTAATTGGTTCCACATGGAGACACCAGCTCTACACATTCGTATTTTCTAGGGAGAAAGCTAGAGGAACTGCCGCAAACAAACATGACATTTCTGTTTGTATAGATGATATTTGATGCACTTGCCTAACGAAAAGACTTTGCTTTTCTCCAAAACCGTTTTTACTGTGATTTTCTGGTCCATTGCATACGAATTCCACACCAGTATGTCCGGATATGATTGGATGAAACCGGTAATATCCGGTTGATTTTTACCTAACTCAATCCCAGATATTGTTACCGCCTCTGTGTTTGTGTGTTCCTGATATTATCCACGGACTTTATTGTTTTGAATTTTTTTTTCAGGAAACATTTAATTTTCTGCTTGGAAACACTAATTCTTTCCACATGGAGACACCAGCTCTACACATTCATATTTTCTAGGAAGAAAGCTAGAGGAACTGCGGCAAACAAACATGATATTTCTGTTTGTATAGATGACATTTGATGCACTTGCCTAACGAAAAGACTTTGCTTTTCTCCAAAACCATTTCTACTGTGATTTTCTCGGTCCATTGCATACGAATTCCACACGAGTTTCTCCGGATATCACTGGATGAAACTGGAAATATCCAGTTGATTTTTGCCTAACTCAATCCCAGATATTGTTACCGCCTCTGTGTTTGTGTATTCCTGATATTATCCACGGACTTTATTGTTTTGAATGATTTTTTTCAGGAAACATTTAATTTTCTGCTTGGAAACACTAATTGTTTCCACATGGAGACACCAGCTCTACATATTCGTATTTTCTAGGAAGAAAGCTAGAGGAACTGCGGAAAACAAACTTGATATTTCTGTTTGTATAAATGACATTTCATGCACTTCCCTAACGAAAAGACTTTGCTTTTCTCCAAAACCATTTTTACTGTTATTTTTTCGGTCCATTATATACGAATTGCACACCAGTTTGTCCGGGTATGACTGTAGGAAACCAGAAATATCCGGTTGTGTTTTGGGTAACTCAATCCGAAATATTGCTACAGACTCTGTGTTTGTGTTTTCTGGATATTATCGATGGACTTATTGTTTTGAATGTTTTTATCAGGGAACATTTAATTTTCTGCTTGGAAACACTAATTGTTTCCACATGGAGACACCAGCTCTACACATTCGTATTTTCTAGGACGAAAGCTAGAGGAACTGCGGCAAACAAACATGATATTTCTGTTTGTATAGATGACATTTGATGCACTTGCCTAACGAAAAGACTTTGCTTTTCTCCAAAACAATTTCTACTGTGATTTTCTCAGTCCATTGCATAGGAATTCCACACCAGTTTCTCCGGATATGACTGGATGAAACCGGAAATATCCGGTTGATTTTTACCTAACTCAATCCCAGATATTGTTACTGCCTCTGTGTTTGTGTATTCCAGATATAATCCACAAACTTTATTGTTTTGAATGTTTTTTATCAGGGAACATTTAATTTTCTGCTTGGAAACACTAATTGTTTCCACATGGAGACACCAGCTCTACACATTCGTATTTTCTAGGAAGAAAGCTAGAGGAACTGCGGCAAACAAACATGATATTTCTGTTTGTATAGATGACATTTGATGCACTTGGCTAACGAAAAGACTTTGCTTTTCTACAAAACCATATTTACTGTTATTTTCTCGGTCCATTGCATACGAATTCCACACCAGTTTGTCAGGATATGACTGTAGGAAACCATAAATATCCGGTTTGTTTTGGGTAACTCAATCCGAAATATTGCTACAGAATTTGTGTTTGTGTTTTCTGGATATTATCGATGAACTTATTGTTTTGAATGTTTTTATCAGGGAACATTTAATTTTCTGCTTGGAAACACTAATTGTTTCCACATGGAGACACCAGCTCTACACATTCGTATTTTCTAGGAAGAAAGCTAGAGGAACTGCGGCAAACAAACATTATATTTCTGTTTGTATAGATGACATTTGATGCACTTGCCTAACGAAAAGACTTTGCTTTTCTTGAAACCATTTTTACTGTGATTTTATCAGTCCATTGCATACGAATTCCACACCACTTTGTCTGTATGTAACTGGATGAAACCGGTAATATCTGGTTTTGTTTTGACTAACTCAATCCCAGATATTGTTACCGCCTCTGTGTTTGTGTATTCCAGATATTATCCACAGACTTTATTGTTTTGAATGTTTTTTATCAGGGAACATTTAATTTTCTGCTTGGAAACACTAATTGGTTCCACATGGAGACACCAGCTCTACACATTCGTATTTTCTAGGGAGAAAGCTAGAGGAACTGCCGCAAACAAACATGATATTTTTGTTTGTATAGATGACATTTGATGCACTTGCCTTACGAAAAGACTTTGCTTTTCTCCAAAACCGTTTTTACTGTGATTTTCTGGTCCATTGCATATGAATTCCACACCAGTTTGTCCGGATATGATTGGATGAAACCGGTAATATCCGGTTGATTTTACCTAACTCAATCCCAGATATTGTTACCGCCTCTGTGTTTGTGTATTCCTGATATTATCCATGGACTTTATTGTTTTGAATGTTTTTTTTTCAGGAAACATTTAATTTTCTGCTTGGAAACACTAATTCTTTCCACATGGAGACACCAGCTCTACAAATTCATATTTTCTAGGAAGAAAGCTAGAGGAACTGCTGCAAACAAAAATGATATTTCTGTTTGTATAAATGACATTTCATGCACTTCCCTAACGAAAAGACTTTGCTTTTCTCCAAAACCATTTTTACTGTGATTTTCTCGGTCCATTGCATATGAATTCCACACCAGTTTGTCCGGATATGACTGTAGGAAACCAGAAATATCCGGTTGTGTTTGGGTACTCAATCCGAAATATTGCTACAGACTCTGTGTTTGGGTTTTCTGGACATTATCGATGGACTTAATGTTTTGAATGTTTTTATCAGGGAACATTTAATTTTCTGCTTGGAAACACTAATTGTTTCCACATGGAGACACCAGCTCTACACATTCGTATTTTCTAGGAAGAAAGCTAGAGGAACTGCGGCAAACAAACATGATATTTCTGTTTGTATAGATGACATTTGATGCACTTGCCTAATGAAAAGACTTTGCTTTTCTTGAAACCATTTTTACTGTGATTTTATCAGTCCATGGCATACGAATCCCACACCACTTTGTCCGTATATAACTGGATGAAACCGGAAATATCTGATTTTGTTTTGGCTAACTCAATCCCAGATATTGTTACCGCCTCTGTGTTTGTGTATTCCAGATATTATCCACAGACTTTATTGTTTTGATTGTTTTTTATCAGGGAACATTTAATTTTCTGCTTGGAAACACTAATTGGTTCCACATGGAGACATAGCTCTAACATTCGTATTTTCTAGGGAGAAAGCTAGAGGAACTGCGGCAAACAAACATGATATTTCTGTTTGTATAGATGACATTTGATGCACTTGCCTAAAGAAAAGAATTTGCTTTTCTCCAAAATGATTTTTACTGTGATTTTCTCGGTCCATTGCATACGAATTCCACACCAGTTTCTCCAGAAATGCCTGGATCAAAACGGAAATATCCGGTTGATTTTTACCTAACTCAATCCGAGATATTTTTACCACCTCTGTGTTTGTGCATTCCTGATATTATCCACGGACTTTATTGTTTTGAATGTTTTTTTTCAGGAAACATTTAATTTTCTGCCTGGAAACACTAATTGTTTCCACATGGAGAAACCAGCTCTACACATTCGTATTTTCTAGGAAGAAAGCTAGAGGAACTGCGGCAAACAAACATGATGTTTCTGTTTGTATAGATGACATTTGATGCACTTGCCTAACGAAAAGACTTTGCTTTTCTCCAAAACCATTTCTACTGTGATTTTCTCGGTCCATTGCATACGAATTCCACACCAGTGTTTCTGGATATGACTGGATGAAACTAGAAATATCTGGTTTTGTTTTGGCTAACTCAATTCCAGATATTGTTACCGCCTCTGTGTTTGTGTATTAAAGATATAATCCACAAACTTTATTGTTTTGAATGTTTTTATCAGTGAACATTTAATTTTCTGCTTGGAAACCCTAATTCTTTCCACATGGAGACACCAGCTCTACACATTCGTATTTTCTAGGAAGAAAGCTAGAGGAACTGCGGCAAACAAACATGATATTTCTGTTTGTATAGATGACATTTGATGCACTTGGCTAATGAAAAGACTTTTATTTTCTCCAAAACGATTTTTACTGTTATTTTCTCGGTCCATTGCATATGAATTCCACACCAGTTTGTCTGGATATGACTGTAGGAAACCAGAAATATCCGGTTCTGTTTTGGGTAACTCAATCCGAAACATTGCTACAGACTCTGTGTTTGTGTTTTCTGGATATTATCGATGGACTTATTGTTTTGAATGTTTTTATCAGGGAACATTTAATTTTCTGCTTGGAAACACTAATTGTTTCCACATGGAGACACCAGCTCTACACATTCATATTTTCTAGGAAGAAAGCTAGAGGAACTGCAGCAAACAAACATGATATTTCTGTTTGTATAAATGACATTTCATGCACTTCCCTAACGAAAAGACTTTGCTTTTCTCCAAAACCATTTTTACTGTTATTTTCTCGGTCCATTGCATACGAATTCCACACCAGTTTGTCCGGATATGACTGTAGGAAACCAGAAATATCCGGTTGTGTTTTGGGTAACTCAATCCGAAATATTGCTACAGACTCTGTGTTTGTGTTTTCTGGATATTATCGATGGACTTAATGTTTTGAATGTTTTTATCAGGGAACATTTAATTTTCTGCTTGGAAACACTAATTGTTTCCACATGGAGAAACCAGCTCTACACATTCGTATTTTCTAGGACGAAAGCTAGAGGAACTGCGGCAAACAAACATGATATTTCTGTTTGTATAGATGACATTTGATGCACTTGCCTAACGAAAAGACTTTGCTTTTCTCCAAAACCATTTCTACTGTGATTTTCTCGGTCCATTGCATATGAATTCCACACCAGTTTGTCCGGATATGACTGTAGGAAACCAGAAGTATCCGTTTGTGTTTTTGTAACTCAATCCGAAATATTGCTACAGACTCTGTGTTTGTGTTTTCTGGATATTATCGATGGATTTAATGTTTTGAATGTTTTTATCAGGGAACATTTAATTTTCTGCTTGGAAACACTAATTGTTTCCACATGGAGACACCAGCTCTACACATTCGTATTTTCTAGGAAGAAAGCTAGAGGAACTGCGGCAAACAAACATGATATTTCTGTTTGTATAGATGACATTTGATGCACTTGCCTAATGAAAAGACTTTGCTTTTCTTGAAACCATTTTTACTGTGATTTTATCAGTCCATGGCATACGAATCCCACACCACTTTGTCCGTATATAACTGGATGAAACCGGAAATATCTGATTTTGTTTTGGCTAACTCAATCCCAGATATTGTTACCGCCTCTGTGTTTGTGTATTCCAGATATTATCCACAGACTTTATTGTTTTGAATGTTTTTTATCAGGGAACATTTAATTTTCTGCTTGGAAACACTAATTGGTTCCACATGGAGACATAGCTCTAACATTCGTATTTTCTAGGGAGAAAGCTAGAGGAACTGCGGCAAACAAACATGATATTTCTGTTTGTATAGATGACATTTGATGCACTTGCCTAAAGAAAAGAATTTGCTTTTCTCCAAAATGATTTTTACTGTGATTTTCTCGGTCCATTGCATACGAATTCCACACCAGTTTCTCCAGAAATGCCTGGATCAAAACGGAAATATCCGGTTGATTTTTACCTAACTCAATCCGAGATATTTTTACCACCTCTGTGTTTGTGCATTCCTGATATTATCCACGGACTTTATTGTTTTGAATGTTTTTTTTCAGGAAACATTTAATTTTCTGCCTGGAAACACTCATTGTTTCCACATGGAGAAACCAGCTCTACACATTCGTATTTTCTAGGAAGAAAGCTAGAGGAACTGCGGCAAACAAACATGATGTTTCTGTTTGTATAGATGACATTTGATGCACTTGCCTAACGAAAAGACTTTGCTTTTCTCCAAAACCATTTCTACTGTGATTTTCTCGGTCCATTGCATACGAATTCCATACCAGTGTTTCTGGATATGACTGGATGAAACTAGAAATATCTGGTTTTGTTTTGGCTAACTCAATTCCAGATATTGTTACCGCCTCTGTGTTTGTGTATTAAAGATATAATCCACAAACTTTATTGTTTTGAATGTTTTTATCAGTGAACATTTAATTTTCTGCTTGGAAACCCTAATTCTTTCCACATGGAGACACCAGCTCTACACATTCGTATTTTCTAGGAAGAAAGCTAGAGGAACTGCGGCAAACAAACATGATATTTCTGTTTGTATAGATGACATTTGATGCACTTGGCTAATGAAAAGACTTTTATTTTCTCCAAAACGATTTTTACTGTTATTTTCTCGGTCCATTGCATATGAATTCCACACTAGTTTGTCTGGATATGACTGTAGGAAACCAGAAATATCCGGTTCTGTTTTGGGTAACTCAATCCGAAACATTGCTACAGACTCTGTGTTTGTGTTTTCTGGATATTATCGATGGACTTATTGTTTTGAATGTTTTTATCAGGGAACATTTAATTTTCTGCTTGGAAACACTAATTGTTTCCACATGGAGACACCAGCTCTACACATTCATATTTTCTAGGAAGAAAGCTAGAGGAACTGCAGCAAACAAACATGATGTTTCTGTTTGTATAGATGACATTTGATGCACTTGCCTAACGAAAAGACTTTGCTTTTCTCCAAAACCATTTGTACTGTGATTTTCTTGTCCATTGCATAAAATTCCACACCAGTTTGTTCGGATATGACTGGATGAAACCGGAAATATCCGGTTTTGTTTTGCCTAACTCAATCCCAGATATTGTTACTGCCTCTGTGTTTGTTTATTCCAGATGTTATCCACAGACTTTATTGTTTTGAATGTTTTTTATCAGGGAACATTTAATCTTCAGCTTGGAAACACTAATTGGTTCCACATGGAGACACCAGCTCTACACATTCGTATTTTCTAGGGAGAAAGCTAGAGGAACTGCGGCAAACAAACATGATATTACTGTTTGTATAGATGACATTTGATGCACTTGCCTAACGAAAAGACTTTGCTTTTCTCCAAAACAATTTCTACTGTGATTTTCTCGGTCCATTGCATACGAATTCCACACCAGTTTCTCCGGATATGACTGGATGAAACCGGAAATATCCGGTTGATTTTTACCTAACTCAATCCCAGATATTGTTACCGCCTCTGTGTTTGTGTATTCCAGATATTATCCACAGACTTTATTGTTTTGAATGTTTTTTATCAGGGAACATTTAATTTTCTGCTTGGAAACACTAATTGGTTCCACATGGAGACACCAGCTCTACACATTCGTATTTTCTAGGGAGAAAGCTAGAGGAACTGCCGCAAACAAACATGATATTTTTGTTTGTATAGATGACATTTGATGCACTTGCCTAACGAAAAGACTTTGCTTTTCTCCAAAACCGTTTTACTGTGATTTTCTGGTCCATTGCATATGAATTCCACACCAGTTTGTCCGGATATGATTGGATGAAACCGGTAATATCCGGTTGATTTTACCTAACTCAATCCCAGATATTGTTACCGCCTCTGTGTTTGTGTGTTCCTTATATTATCCATGGACTTTATTGTTTTGAATGTTTTTTTTTTCAGGAAACATTTAATTTTCTGCTTGGAAACACTAATTGTTTCCACATGGAGACACCAGCTCTACACATTCATATTTCCTAGGAAGAAAGCTAGAGGAACTGCTGCAAACAAAAATGATATTTCTGTTTGTATAAATGACATTTTATGCACTTCCCTAACGAAAAGACTTTGCTTTTCTCCAAAACCGTTTTTACTGTTATTTTCTCGGTCCATTGCATACGAATTCCACACCAGTTTGTCCAGATATGACTGTAGGAAACCAGAAATATCCGGTTGTGTTTTGGGTAACTCAATCCGAAATATTGCTACAGATTCTGTGTTTGTGTTTTCTGGATATTATCGATGGACTTATTGTTTTGAATGTTTTTATCAGGGAACATTTAATTTTCTGCTTGGAAACACTAATTGTTTCAACATGGAGAAACCAGCTCTACACATTCGTATTTTCTAGGGAGAAAGCTAGAGGAAGTGCGGCAAACAAACATGATATTTCTGTTTGTATAGATGACATTTGATGCACTTGCCTAACGAAAAGACTTTGCTTTTCTCCAAAACCATTTCTACTGTGATTTTCTCGGTCCATTGCATATGAATTCCACACCAGTTTGTCCGGATATGACTGTAGGAAACCAGAAATATCCGGTTGTGTTTGGGTAACTCAATCCGAAATATTGCTACAGACTCAGTGTTTGTGTTTTCTGGACATTATCGATGGACTTAATGTTTTGAATGTTTTTATCAGGGAACATTTAATTTTCTGCTTGGAAACACTAATTGTTTCCACATGGAGACACAAGCTCTACACATTCGTATTTTCTAGGAAGAAAGCTAGAGGAACTGCGGCAAACATACATGATCTTTCTGTTTGTATAGATGACATTTGATGCACTTGCCTAACGAAAAGACTTTGCTTTTCTTGAAACCATTTTTACTGTGATTTTATCAGTCCATTACATACGAATTCCACACCACTTTGTCCGTATATAACTGGATGAAACCGGAAATATCTGGTTTTGTTTTGCCTAACTGAATCCCAAATATTGTTACCGCCTCTGTGTTTGTGTATTCCAGATATTATCCACAGACTTTATTGTTCTGAATGTTTTTTATTAGTGAACATTTAATTTTCTGCTTGGAAACACTAATTAGTTCCACATGGAGACACCAGCTCTACACATTCATATTTTCTAGGGAGGAAGCTAGAGGAACTGCGGCAAACAAACATGATCTTTCTGTTTGTATAGATGACATTTGATGCACTTGCCTAATGAAAAGACTTTGCTTTTCTCCAAAACCGTTTTTACTGTTATTTTCTCGGTCCATTGCATACGAATTCCACACCAGTTTGTCCGGATATGACTGGATGAAACCGGAAATATCCGGTTTTGTTTTGGCGAACTCAATCCCAGATATTGTTACCGCCTCTGTGTTTGTGTATTCCAGATATTATCCACAGACTTTATTGTTTTGAATATTTTTTATCAGGGAACATTTTTTCTGCTTGGAAACACTAATTGTTTCCACATGGAGACACCAGCTCTACACATTCGTATTTTCTAGGGAGAAAGCTAGAGGAAATGCGGCAAACAAACATGATATTTCTGTTTGTATAGATGACATTTGAAGCACTTGCCTAACGTAAAGACTTTGCTTTTCTCCAAAACCATTTGTACTGTTATTTTCTCGGTCCATTGCATACAAATTCCACACCAGAATGTCCGGATATGACTGGATGTAACCTGAAATATCTGGTTGATTTTTGCCTCACTCAATCCCACTTATTGTTACCGCCTCTGTGTTTGTTTATTCCAGATATTATCCACGGACTTTATTGTTTGAATGTTTTTTTTTTGGAAACATTTAATTCTCTGCTTGGAAACACTAATTGTTTCCACATGGAGACACCAGCTCTACACATTCATATTTTCTAGGAAGAATGCTAGAGGAACAGCGGCAAACAAACATGGTATTTTTTTTCTATAAATGACATTTGATGCACTTGCCTAACGAAAAGACTTTGCTTTTCTCCAAAACCATTTCTACTGTGATTTTCTGGTCCATTGCATACGAATTCCACACCAGTTTGTCCGGATATGATTGGATGAATCCGGAAATATCTGGTTTTGTTTTGGCTAACTCAACCCAGATATTGTTACCGCCTCTGTGTTTGTGTATTCCAGATATTATCCACAGACTTTACTGTTTTGAATGTTTTTTTTTTCAGGAAACATTTAATTTTCTGCTTGGAAACACTAATTGGTTCCACATGGAGACACCAGCTCTACACATTCGTATTTTCTAGGAAGAAAGCTAGAGGAACTGCGGCAAACAAACATGATCTTTCTGTTTGTATGGATGACATTTGATGCACTTGCCTAACGAAAAGACTTTGCTTTTCTCCAAAACCATTTCTACTGTGATTTTCTCGGTCCATTGCATACAAATTGCACACCAGTTTGTCTGGATATGACTGGATGAAACCGGAAATATCTGGTTTTGTTTTGGCTAACTCAATCCCAGATATTGTTACCGCCTCTGTGTTTGTGTATTCCAGATATTATCCACAGACTTTATTGTTTTGAATGTTTTTTATCAGGGAACATTTAATTTTCTGCTTGGAAACACTAATTGGTTCCACATGGAGACACCAGCTCTAACATTCGTATTTTCTAGGGAGAAAGCTAGAGGAACTGCGGCAAACAAACATGATATTTCTGTTTGTATAGATGACATTTGATGCACTTGCCTAAAGAAAATAATTTGCTTTTCTCCAAAATGATTTTTACTGTGATTTTCTCGGTCCATTGCATACGAATTCCACACCAGTTTCTCCAGATCTCACTGGATCAAAACGGAAATATCCGGTTGATTTTTACCTAACTCAATCCGAGATATTTTTACCACCTCTGTGTTTGTGCATTCCTGATATTATCCACGGACTTTATAGTTTTGAATGTTTTTTTTCAGGAAACATTTAATTTTCTGCTTGGAAACACTAATTGTTTCCACATGGAGACACCAGCTCTACACATTCGTATTTTCTAGGAAGAAAGCTAGAGGAACTGCGGCAAACAAACATGATGTTTCTGTTTGTATAGATGACATTTGATGCACTTGCCTAACGAAAAGACTTTGCTTTTCTCCAAAACCATTTCTACTGTGATTTTCTCGGTCCATTGCATACGAATTCCACACCAGTGTTTCTGGATATGACTGGATGAAACTAGAAATATCTGGTTTTGTTTTGGCTAACTCAATCCCAGATATTGTTACCGCCTCTGTGTTTGTGTATTCCAGATATAATCCACAAACTTTATTGTTTTGAATGTTTTTATCAGGGAACATTTAATTTTCTGCTTGGAAACCCTAATTCTTTCCACATGGAGACACCAGCTCTACACATTCGTATTTTCTAGGAAGAAAGCTAGAGGAACTGCGGCAAACAAACATGATATTTCTGTTTGTATAGATGACATTTGATGCACTTGGCTAATGAAAAGACTTTTCTTTTCTCCAAAACGATTTTTACTGTTATTTTCTCGGTCCATTGCATACGAATTCCACACCAGTTTGTCCGGATATGACTGAATGAAAACGGAAATATCCGCTTGATGTTTACCTAACTCAATCCCAGATATTGTTACCGCCTCTGTGTTTGTGTGTTCCTGATATTATCCACGGACTTTTTGTTTTGAATGTTTTTTTCAGGAAACATTTAATTTTCTGCTTGGAAACACTAATTCTTTCCACATGGAGACACCAGCTCTACACATTTTATTTTCTAGGAAGAAAGCTAGAGGAACTGCTGCAAACAAACATGATCTTTCTGTTTGTATAGATGACATTTGATGCACTTGCCTAACGAAAAGACTTTGCTTTTCTCCAAAACCATTTGTACTGTGATTTTCTGGTCCATTGCATACGAATTCCACACCAGTTTGTCCGGATATGACTGGATAAAACCGGAAACATCCGGTTTTGTTTTGGCTAACTCAATCCCAGATATTGTTACCGCTTCTGTGTTTGTGTATTCCTGATATTATCCACGGACTTTATTGTTTT
Source organism: Lepus europaeus (assembly GCF_033115175.1). Lineage (NCBI taxonomy): Eukaryota > Metazoa > Chordata > Mammalia > Lagomorpha > Leporidae > Lepus > Lepus europaeus. The sequence goes on from NW_026909196.1 coordinate 4,332,448, forward strand.
CAATGTTTTTTATAAGGGAACATTTAATTTTCTGCTTGGAAACACTAATTGGTTCCACATGGAGACACCAGCTCTACACATTCGTATTTTCTAGGGAGAAAGCTAGAGGAACTGCGGCAAACAAACATGATCTTTCTGTTTGTATAGATGACATTTGATGCACTTGCCTAACGAAAAGACTTTGCTTTTCTCCAAAACCATTTCTACTGTGATTTTCTCGGTCCATTGCATACAAATTGCACACCAGTTTGTCTGGATATGACCGGATGAAACCGGAAATATCTGGTTTTGTTTTGGCTAACTCAATCCCAGATATTGTTACCGCCTCTGTGTTTGTTTATTCCTGATATTATCCACAGACTTTATTGTTTTGAATGTTTTTTTTCAGGAAACATGTAATTTTCTGCTTGGAAACACTAAGTGTTTCCACATGGAGACACCAGCTCTACATATTCGTATTTTCTAGGAAGAAAGCTAGAGGAACTGCGGCAAACAAACATGATGTTTCTGTTTGTATAGATGACATTTGATGCACTTGCCTAACGAAAAGACTTTGCTTTTCTCCAAAACGATTTTTACTGTTATTTTCTCGGTCCATTGCATACGAATTCCACACCAGTTTCTCCTGAAATGACTGAATGAAAACGGAAATATCCGCTTGATGTTTACCTAACTCAATCCCAGATATTGTTACCGCCTCTGTGTTTGTGTGTTCCTGATATTATCCACGGACTTTTTGTTTTGAATGTTTTTTTCAGGAAACATTTAATTTTCTGCTTGGAAACACTAATTCTTTCCACATGGAGACACCAGCTCTACACATTTTATTTTCTAGGAAGAAAGCTAGAGGAACTGCTGCAAACAAACATGATCTTTCTGTTTGTATAGATGACATTTGATGCACTTGCCTAACGAAAAGACTTTGCTTTTCTCCAAAACCATTTGTACTGTGATTTTCTGGTCCATTGCATACGAATTCCACACCAGTTTGTCCGGATATGACTGGATAAAACCGGAAACATCCGGTTTTGTTTTGGCTAACTCAATCCCAGATATTGTTACCGCTTCTGTGTTTGTGTATTCCTGATATTATCCACGGACTTTATTGTTTTCAATGTTTTTTATAAGGGAACATTTAATTTTCTGCTTGGAAACACTAATTGGTTCCACATGGAGACACCAGCTCTACACATTCGTATTTTCTAGGGAGAAAGCTAGAGGAACTGCGGCAAACAAACATGATCTTTCTGTTTGTATAGATGACATTTGATGCACTTGGCTAACCAAAAGACTTTGCTTTTCTCCAAAACCATTTCTACTGTGATTTTCTCGGTCCATTGCATACGAATTCCACACCAGTTTCTCCGAATATGACTGGATGAAAGCGGAAATATCCAGTTGATTTTTGCCTAACTCAATCCCAGATATTGTTACCGCCTCTGTGTTTGTGTATTCCTGATATTATCCACGGACTTTATTGTTTTCAATGTTCTTTTTCAGGAAACATTTAATTTTCTGCTTGGAAACACTAATTCTTTCCACATGCACACACCAGCTCTACACATTCGTATTTTCTAGGGAGAAAGCTAGAGGAACTGCGGCAAACAAACATGATCTTTCTGTTTGTATAGATGACATTTGATGCACTTGCCTAATGAAAAGACTTTGCTTTTCTCCAAAACCATTTCTACTGTGATTTTATCAGTCCATTGCATACGAATTCCACACCTCTTTGTCCGTGTATACCTGGATGAAACCGGAAATATCTGGTTTTGTTTTGGCTAACTCAATCCCAGATATTGTTACCGCCTCTTTGTTTGTGTATTCCAGATATTATCCACAGACTTTATTGTTTTGAATGTTTTTTATCAGGGAACATTTAATTTTCTGCTTGGAAACACTAATTCGTTCCACATGGAGACACCAGCTCTACACATTCGTATTTTCTAGGGAGAAAGCTAGAGGAACTGCCGCAAACACACATGATATTTCGGTTTGTATAGATGACATTTGATGCAAATGCCTAACGAAAAGACTTTGCTTTTCTCCAAAACCGTTTTTACTGTGATTTTCTGGTCCATTGCATACGAATTCCACACCAGTTTGTCCGGATTTTGTTGGATGAAACCGGTAATATCCGGTTGATTTTTACCTAACTCAATCCCAGATATTGTTACCGCCTCTGTGTTTGTGTGTTCCTGGTATTATCCACGGACTTTATTGTTTTGAATTTTTTTTTCAGGAACCATTTAATTTTCTGCTTGGAAACACTAATTCTTTCCACATGGAGACACCAGCTCTACACATTCGTATTTTCTAGGAAGAAAGCTAGAGGAACTGCGGCAAACAAACATGATGTTTCTGTTTGTATAGATGACATTTGATGCACTTGCCTAACGAAAAGACTTTGCTTTTCTCCAAAACCATTTCTACTGTGATTTTCTGGTCCAAAGCATAAAATTCCACACGAGTTTGTCTGGATATGACTGGATGAAACCGGAAATATCCGGTTTTGTCTTGGCTAACTCAGTCCCAGATATTGTTACCGCCTCTGTGTTTGTGTATTCCAGATATTATCCACAGACTTTATTGTTTTGAATGTTTTTTATCAGGGAACATTTAATTTTCTGCTTGGAAACACTAATTGGTTCCACATGGAGACACCAGCTCTACACATTCGTATTTTCTATGGAGAAAGCTAGAGGAACTGCCGCAAACAAACATGATATTTCTGTTTGTATAGATGACATTTGATGCACTTGCCTAACGAAAAGACTTTGCTTTTCTCCAAAACAATTTCTACTGTGATTTTCTAGGTCCATTGCATACAAATTGCACACCAGTTTGTCTGGATATGACTGGATGAAACCGAAAATATCTGGTTTTGTTTTGGCGAACTCAATCCCAGATATTGTTACCGCCTCTGTGTTTGTGAATTCCAGATATTATCCACAGACTTTATTGTTTTGAATGTTTTTTATCAGGGAACATTTAATTTTCTGCTTGGAAACACTAATTCGTTCCACATGGAGACACCAGCTCTACACATTCGTATTTTCTAGGGAGAAAGCTAGAGGAACTGCCGCAAACACACATGATCTTTCTGTTCGTATAGATGACATTTGATGCAAATGCCTAACGAAAAGACTTTGCTTTTCTCCAAAACCGTTTTTACTGTGATTTTCTGGTCCATTGCATACGAATTCCACACCAGTTTGTCCGGATTTTGTTGGATGAAACCGGTAATATCCGGTTGATTTTTACCTAACTCAATCCCAGATATTGTTACCGCCTCTGTGTTTGTGTGTTCCTGATATTATCCACGGACATTATTGTTTTGAATTTTTTTTTCAGGAACCATTTAATTTTCTGCTTGGAAACACTAATTCTTTCCACATGGAGACACCAGCTCTACACATTCGTATTTTCTAGGAAGAAAGCTAGAGGAACTGCGGCAAACAAACATGATGTTTCTGTTTGTATAGATGACATTTGATGCACTTGCCTAACGAAAAGACTTTGCTTTTCTCCAAAACCATTTCTACTGTGATTTTCTGGTCCAAAGCATAAAATTCCACACGAGTTTGTCTGGATATGACTGGATGAAACCGGAAATATCCGGTTTTGTCTTGGCTAACTCAGTCCCAGATATTGTTACCGCCTCTGTGTTTGTGTATTCCAGATATTATCCACAGACTTTATTGTTTTGAATGTTTTTTATCAGGGAACATTTAATTTTCTGCTTGGAAACACTAATTGGTTCCACATGGAGACACCAGCTCTACACATTCGTATTTTCTATGGAGAAAGCTAGAGGAACTGCCGCAAACAAACATGATATTTCTGTTTGTATAGATGACATTTGATGCACTTGCCTAACGAAAAGACTTTGCTTTTCTCCAAAACCATTTCTACTGTGATTTTCTAGGTCCATTGCATACAAATTGCACACCAGTTTGTCTGGATATGACTGGATGAAACCGAAAATATCTGGTTTTGTTTTGGCGAACTCAATCCCAGATATTGTTACCGCCTCTGTGTTTGTGAATTCCAGATATTATCCACAGACTTTATTGTTTTGAATGTTTTTTATCAGGGAACATTTAATTTTCTGCTTGGAAACACTAATTGTTTCCACATGGATACACCAGCTCTAACATTCGTATTTTCTAGGGAGAAAGCTAGAGGAACTGCGGCAAACAAACATGATATTTCTGTTTGTATAGATGACATTTGATGCACTTGCCTAAAGAAAATAATTTGCTTTTCTCCAAAATGATTTTTACTGTGATTTTCTCGGTCCATTGCATACGAATTCCACACCAGTTTCTCCAGATCTGACTGGATCAAAACGGAAATATCCGGTTGATTTTTACCTAACTCAATCCGAGATATTTTTACCACCTCTGTGTTTGTGCATTCCTGATATTATCCACGGACTTTATTGTTTTGAATGTTTTTTTTCAGGAAACATTTAATTTTCTGCTTGGAAACACTAATTGTTTCCACATGGAGACACCAGCTCTACGCATTCGTATTTTCTAGGAAGAAAGCTAGAGGAACTGCGGCAAACAAACATGATGTTTCTGTTTGTATAGATGACATTTGATGCACTTGCCTAACGAAAAGACTTTGCTTTTCTCCAAAACCATTTCTACTGTGATTTTCTCGGTCCATTGCATACGAATTCCACACCAGTGTTTCTGGATATGACTGGATGAAACTAGAAATATCTGGTTTTGTTTTGGCTAACTCAATCCCAGATATTGTTACCGCCTCTGTGTTGGTGTATTCCAGATATAATCCACAAACTTTATTGTTTTGAATGTTTTTATCAGGGAACATTTAATTTTCTGCTTGGGAACCCTAATTCTTTCCACATGGAGACACCAGCTCTACACATTCGTATTTTCTAGGGAGAAAGCTAGAGGAACTGCGGCAAACAAACATGATCTTTCTGTTTGTATGGATGACATTTGATGCACTTGCCTAACGAAAAGACTTTGCTTTTCTCCAAAACCATTTCTACTGTGATTTTCTCGGTCCATTGCATACAAATTGCACACCAGTTTGTCTGGTTATGACTGGATGAAACCGGAAATATCTGGTTTTGTTTTGGCTAACTCAATCCCAGATATTGTTACCGCCTCTGTGTTTGTGTATTCCAGATATTATCCACAGACTTTATTGTTTTGAATGTTTTTTATCAGGGAACATTTAATTTTCTGCTTGGAAACACTAATTGGTTCCACATGGAGACACCAGCTCTAACATTCGTATTTTCTAGGGAGAAAGCTAGAGGAACTGCGGCAAACAAACATGATATTTCTGTTTGTATAGATGACATTTGATGCACTTGCCTAAAGAAAAGAATTTGCTTTTCTCCAAAATGATTTTTACTGTGATTTTCTCGGTCCATTGCATACGAATTCCACACCAGTTTCTCCAGATCTCACTGGATCAAAACGGAAATATCCGGTTGATTTTTACCTAACTCAATCCGAGATATTTTTACCACCTCTGTGTTTGTGCATTCCTGATATTATCCACGGACTTTATTGTTTTGAATGTTTTTTTTCAGGAAACATTTAATTTTCTGCTTGGAAACACTAATTGTTTCCACATGGAGACACCAGCTCTACACATTCGTATTTTCTAGGAAGAAAGCTAGAGGAACTGCGGCAAACAAACATGATGTTTCTGTTTGTATAGATGACATTTGATGCACTTGCCTAACGAAAAGACTTTGCTTTTCTCCAAAACCATTTCTACTGTGATTTTCTCGGTCCATTGCATACGAATTCCACACCAGTGTTTCTGGATATGACTGGATGAAACTAGAAATATCTGGTTTTGTTTTGGCTAACTCAATCCCAGATATTGTTACCGCCTCTGTGTTTGTGTATTCCAGATATAATCCACAAACTTTATTGTTTTGAATGTTTTTATCAGGGAACATTTAATTTTCTGCTTGGAAACCCTAATTCTTTCCACATGGAGACACCAGATGTACACATTCGTATTTTCTAGGAAGAAAGCTAGAGGAACTGCGGCAAACAAACATGATATTTCTGTTTGTATAGATGACATTTGATGCACTTGGCTAATGAAAAGACTTTTCTTTTCTCCAAAACGATTTTTACTGTTATTTTCTCGGTCCATTGCATACGAATTCCACACCAGTTTGTCCGGATATGACTGTAGGAAACCAGAAATATCCGGTTCTGTTTTGAGTAACTCAATCCGAAACATTGCTACAGACTCTGTGTTTATGTTTTCTGGATATTATCGATGGACTTATTGTTTTGAATGTTTTTATCAGGGAACATTTAATTTTCTGCTTGGAAACACTAATTGTTTCCACATGGAGACACCAGCTCTACACATTCATATTTTCTAGGGAGAAAGCTAGAGGAACTGCGGCAAACAAACATGATCTTTCTGTTTGTATAGATGACATTTGATGCACTTGCCTAACGAAAAGACTTTGCTTTTCTCCAAAACCATTTCTACTGTGATTTTCTCGGTCCATTGCATACAAATTGCACACCAGTTTGTCTGGATATGACCGGATGAAACCGGAAATATCTGGTTTTGTTTTGGCTAACTCAATCCCAGATATTGTTACCGCCTCTGTGTTTGTTTATTCCTGATATTATCCACAGACTTTATTGTTTTGAATGTTTTTTTTCAGGAAACATGTAATTTTCTGCTTGGAAACACTAAGTGTTTCCACATGGAGACACCAGCTCTACATATTCGTATTTTCTAGGAAGAAAGCTAGAGGAACTGCGGCAAACAAACATGATGTTTCTGTTTGTATAGATGACATTTGATGCACTTGCCTAACGAAAAGACTTTGCTTTTCTCCAAAACGATTTTTACTGTTATTTTCTCGGTCCATTGCATACGAATTCCACACCAGTTTCTCCTGAAATGACTGAATGAAAACGGAAATATCCGCTTGATGTTTACCTAACTCAATCCCAGATATTGTTACCGCCTCTGTGTTTGTGTGTTCCTGATATTATCCACGGACTTTTTGTTTTGAATGTTTTTTTCAGGAAACATTTAATTTTCTGCTTGGAAACACTAATTCTTTCCACATGGAGACACCAGCTCTACACATTTTATTTTCTAGGAAGAAAGCTAGAGGAACTGCTGCAAACAAACATGATCTTTCTGTTTGTATAGATGACATTTGATGCACTTGGCTAACCAAAAGACTTTGCTTTTCTCCAAAACCATTTCTACTGTGATTTTCTCGGTCCATTGCATACGAATTCCACACCAGTTTCTCCGAATATGACTGGATAAAACCGGAAACATCCGGTTTTGTTTTGGCTAACTCAATCCCAGATATTGTTACCGCTTCTGTGTTTGTGTATTCCTGATATTATCCACGGACTTTATTGTTTTCAATGTTTTTTATAAGGGAACATTTAATTTTCTGCTTGGAAACACTAATTGGTTCCACATGGAGACACCAGCTCTACACATTCGTATTTTCTAGGGAGAAAGCTAGAGGAACTGCGGCAAACAAACATGATCTTTCTGTTTGTATAGATGACATTTGATGCACTTGGCTAACCAAAAGACTTTGCTTTTCTCCAAAACCATTTCTACTGTGATTTTCTCGGTCCATTGCATACGAATTCCACACCAGTTTCTCCGAATATGACTGGATGAAAGCGGAAATATCCAGTTGATTTTTGCCTAACTCAATCCCAGATATTGTTACCGCCTCTGTGTTTGTGTATTCCTGATATTATCCACGGACTTTATTGTTTTCAATGTTCTTTTTCAGGAAACATTTAATTTTCTGCTTGGAAACACTAATTCGTTCCACATGGAGACACCAGCTCTACACATTCGTATTTTCTAGGAAAAAAGCTTGAGGAACTGCGGCAAACAAACATGATATTTCTGTTTGTATAGATGACATTTGATGCACCTGGCTAACGAAAAGACTTTGCTTTTCTCCAAAACCATTTCTACTGTGATTTTCTCGGTCCATTGCATACAAATTCCACACCAGTTTCTCCGGATATGACTGGATGAACCGGAAATATCTGGTTTTGTTTTGGCTAACTGAATCCCAGATATTGTTACCGCCTCTGTGTTTGTGTAATCCAGATATTATCCACAGACTTTATTGTTTTGAATGTTTTTTATCAGGGAACATTTAATTTTCTGCTTGGAAACACTAATTGGTTCCACATGGAGACACCAGCTCTACAGATTCGTATTTCCCAGGGAGAAAGCTAGAGGAACTGCGGCAAACACACATGATATTTCTGTTTGTATAGATGACATTTGATGCACTTGCCTAACGAAAAGACTTTGCTTTTCTCCAAAACCATTTTTACTGTGATTTTCTGGTCCATTGCATACGAATTCAAGAACAGTTTGTCCGGATATGACAGGATGAAACCGAAAATATCCGGTTGATTTTTGGCTAACACAATCCCAAATTTTGTTACCACCTCTGTGTTTGTGTATGCCTGATATTATCCACGGACTTTATTGTTTTGAATGTTTTTATCAGGGAACATTTGATTTTCTGCTTGGAATCACTAATTCTTTCCACATGGAGACACCAGCTCCATACATTTGTATTTTCTAATGAGAAAGCTAGCGGAACTGTGGCAAACAAACATGATATTTCTGTTTGTGTAGATGACATTTGATGCATTTGCCTGACGAAAACACTCTGCTTTTCTCCAAAACCATTTCTACTGTGATTTTCTCGGTCCATTGCATACGAATTCCACACCACTTTGTCCATATATGCCTGGATGAAACCGGAAATATCTGGTTTTGTTTTGGCTAACTCAATCCCAGATATTGCTACAGCCTCTGTTTGTTTTTTCTGGATATTATCCATAGGCTTTATTGTTTAGAATGTTTTTTATCAGGGAACATTTAATTTTTAGCTTGGATATAGTAATTGGTTCCACATGAAGACACCATCTCTACATATTCATATTTTCTAGGGAGAAAGCTAGAGGAACTGCGACAAACAAACATGATCTTTCTGTTTGTATAGATGACATTTTATGCAATTACGTAAAGAAAAGACGTTGCTTTTCTCCAAAACCATTTGTACTGTGATTTTTTCGGTCCATTGCATACGAATTCCACACCAGTTTCTCCGGATATGTCTTGATGAAACCGCAAATATCTGGTTTTGTTTTGGCTAACTCAATCCCACATATTGTTACCGCCTCTGTGTTGTGTATTCCAGATATTATCCACGGACTTTATTGTTTTGAATGTTTTTTTTCAGGAAACATTTAATTTTCTGCTTGGAAACACTAATTCTTTCCACATGGAGACACCAGCTCTACATATTCGTATTTTCTAGGGAGAAAGCTAGAGGAACTGCGGCAAAGAAGCATGATCTTTCTGTTTGTATAGATGACATTTGATGCACTTGCCTAACGAAAAGACTTTGCTTTTCTCCAAAACCATTTGTACTGTGATTTTCTGGTCCATTGCAAACGAATTCCACACCAGTTTCTCCGGATATGACTGGATGAAACCGGAAATATCTGGTTTTGTTTTGGCTAACTCAATCCCAGATATTGTTACCGCATCTGTGTTTGTGTATTCCAGATATTATCCACAGACTATATTGTTTTGAATGTTTTTTATCATGGAACATTTAATTTTCTGCTTGGAAACACTAATTGGTTCCACATGGAGACACCAGCTCTACACATTCGTATTTTCTAGGGAGAAAGCTAGAGGAACTGCGGCAAACAAACATGATCTTTCTGTTTGTATAGATGACATTTGATGCACTTGCCTAACGAAAAGACTTTGCTTTTCTCCAAAACAATTTTTACTGTTACTTTCTCGGTCCATTGCATATGAATTCCACGCCAGTTTCTCCGGATATGACTGGATGAAACCGGAAATATCCGGTTGATTTTTACCTAACTCAATCCCAGATATTGTTACCGCCTCTGTGTATGTGTATTCCTGATATTATCCACGGACTTTATTGTTTTGAATGTTTTTTTTCAGTAAACATTTAATTTCCTGCTTCGAAACAGTAATTGTTTCCACATGGGCACACAATCTCTACACATTCGTATTTTCTAGGAAGAAAGCTAGAGAAACTGCGGCAAACAAACATGATATTTCTATTTGTATAGATGACATTTGATGCACTTGCCTAACAAAAAGAATTTGCTTTTCTCCAAAACCATTTGTACTGTGATTTTCTCGGTCCATTGCATACGAATTCCACATCCGTTTCTCCCGATATGACTGGATGAAACCGGAAATATCCGGTTGATTTTTGCCTAACTCAATCCCAGATATTGTTACCGCCTCTGTGTTTGTGTATTCCTGATATTATCTACGGACTTTATTGTTTGAATGTTTTTTTTCAGGAAACATTTAATTTTCTGCTTGGAAACACTAATTGGTTCCACATGGAGACACCAGCTCTACACATTCGTATTTTCTATGGAGAAAGCTAGAGCAAATGCGGCAAACAAACATAATCTTTCTGTTTGTATAGATGACATTTGATGCACTTGCCTAACGAAAAGACTTTGCTTTTCTCCAAAACCATTTGTACTGTTATTTTCTCGGGCCATTTCATACGAATTCCACACCAGTTTGTCCGGATATGACTGGATGAAACCGGAAATATCTGGTTTTGTTTTGGCTAACTCAATCCCAGATATTGTTACCGCCTCTGTGTTTGTGTATTCCTGATATTATCCACAGACTTTATTGTTTTGAATGTTTTTTATCAGGGAACATTTAATTTTGTTTTTTGGAAACACTAATTGGTTCCACATGGTACACTAGCTCTACACATTCGTATTTTCTAGGGAGAAAGCTGGAGGAACTGCGGCAAACAAACATGATCTTTCTGTTTGTATAGATGACATTTGATGCACTTGCCTAACGTAAAGACATTGCTTTTCTCCAAAACCATTTTCACTGTGATTTTTTTAGTTCATTGCATACGAATTCCACACCAGTTTGTCCGGAAATGACTGGATGAAACCGGAAATATCTGGTTTTGTTTTGGCTAACTCAATCCCAGAAATTGCTACATCCTCTGTGTTTGTGTATTTCTGATATTATCTACAGACGTTATTATTTTGAATGTTTTTTATCATGGAACTTTTAATTTTCTGCTTGGAAACACTAATTGGTTCCACATGGAGACACCAGCTCTACACATTCGTATTTTCTAGGGAGAAAGCTAGAGGAACTGCGGCAAACAAACATGATCTTTCTGTTTGTATAGATGACATGTGATGCACTTGCCTAACGAAAAGACTTTGCTTTTCTCCAAAACCATTTGTACTGTGATTTTTTTCGGTCCATTGCATACGAATTCCACGCCAGTTTGTCCGGATATGACTGGATGCAACTGGAAATATCTGGTTTTGTTTAAGCTAACTCAATCCCAGATATTGTTACCGCCTCTGTGTTGGTGTATTCCAGATATTATCCACAGACTTTATTGTTTTGAATGTTTTTTATCAGGGAACATTTAATTTTCTGCTTGGAAACACTAATTGGTTCCACATGAACACACCAGCTCTACATATTCGTATTTTCTAGGGAGAAAACTATAGGAACTGTGGCAAACAAACATGATCTTTCTGTTTGTATAGATGACATTTGATGCACTTGCCTAATGAAAAGACTTTGCTTTTTTCCAAAACCATTTTACTGTGATTTTTTCGGTCCATTGCATACGAATTCCACATCCGTTTCTCCCGATATGACTGGATGAAACCGGAAATATCCGGATGATATTTGGCTAACTCAATCCCAGATATTGTTACCGCCTCTGTGTTTGTGTATTCCTGATATTATCTACGGACTTTATTGTTTTGAATATTTTTTTTCAGATAACATTTAATTTTCTGCTTGGAAACACTAATTGGTTCCACATGGTGACACCAGCTCTATACATTCGTATTTTCTAGGGAGAAAGCTGGAGGAACTGCGCCAAACAAACATGATCTTTCTGTTTGTATAGATGACATTTGATGCACTTGCCTAACGAAAAGACTTTGCTTTTCTCCAAAACCATTTCTACTGTGATTTTCTCGGTCCATTGCATACGAATTCCACGCCAGTTTCTCCGGATATGACTGGATGAAACCGGAAATATCCGGTTGATTTTTACCTAACTCAATCCCAGATATTGTTACCGCCTATGTGTATGTGTATTCCTGATATTATCCACGGACTTTATTGTTTTGAATGTTTTTTTTCAGGAAACATTTAATTTTCTGCTTGGAAACAATAATTGATTCCACATGGACACACCAGCTCTACACATTCGTATTTTCTAGGGAGAAAGCTAGAGGAACTGCGGCAAACAAACATGATCTTTCTGTTTGTATAGATGACATTTGATGCACTTGCCTAACGAAAAGACTTTGCTTTTCTCCAAAACAATTTTTACTGTGATTTTCTCGATCCATTGCATACGAATTCCACGCCAGTTTCTCCGGATATGACTGGATGAAAACGGAAATATCCGGTTGATTTTTACCTAACTCAATCCCAGATATTGTTACCGCCTCTGTGTTGGTGTATTCCTGATATTATCCACGGACTTTATTGTTTTGAATGTTTTTTTTCAGGAAACATTTAATTTTCTGTTTGGAAACAGTAATTGTTTCCACATGGACACACCAGCTCTACACATTCGTATTTTCTAGGGAGAAAGCTAGAGGAACTGCGGCAAACAAAGATGATCTTTCTGTTTGTATAGATGACATTTGATGCACTTGCCTAACGAAAAGACTTTGCTTTTCTCCAAAACCATTTGTACTGTTATATTCTCGGTCCATTGCATACGAATTCCACATCCGTTTCTCCCGATATGACTGGATGAAACCGGAAATATCCGGTTGATTTTTACCTAACTCAATCCCAGATATTGTTATCGCCTATGTGTATGTGTATTCCTGATATTATCCACGGACTTTATTGTTTTGAATGTTTTTTATCAGGGAACATTTAATTTTCTGCTTGGAGACACTAATTGGTTCCACATGGTACACTAGCTCTACACATTCGTATTTTCTAGGGAGAAAGCTGGAGGAACTGCGGAAAACAAACATGATCTTTCTGTTTGTATAGATGACCTTTGATGCACTTGCCTAACGAAAAGACTTTGCTTTTCTCCAAAACCATTTGTACTGTGATTTTCTCGGTCCATTGCATACGAATTCCACGCCAGTTTGTCCGGATATGACTGGATGAAACCGGAAATATCTGGTTTTGTTTGGCTAACTCAATCCCAGAAATTGCTACATCCTCTGTGTTTGTGCATTCCTGATATTATCTACGGACTTTATTCTTTTGAATGTTTTTTATCAGGGAACATTTAATTTTTTGCTTGGAGACACTAATTGGTTCCACATGGACACACCAGCTCTACACATTCGTATTTTCTAGGAAGAAAGCTAGAGGAACTGCGGCAAACAAACATGATCTTTCTGTTTGTATAGATGACATTTGATGCACTTCCCTAACGAAAAGACTTTGCTTTTCTCCAAAACAATTTTTACTGTGATTTTCTTGGTCCATTGCATACGAATTCCACGCCAGTTTCTCCAGATATGACTGGATGAAAACGGAAATATCCGGTTGATTTTTACCTGACTCAATCCCAGATATTGTTACCGCCTCTGTGTTGGTGTATTCCAGATATTATCCACGGACTTTATTGTTTTGAATGTTTTTTTTCAGGAAACATTTAATTTTCTGCTTGGAAACACTAATTCTTTCCACATGGAGACACCAGCTCTACACATTCGTATTTTCTAGGAAGAAAGCTAGAGGAACTGCGGCAAACAAACATGATCTTTCTGTTTGTATAGATGACATTTGATGCACTTGCCTAACGAAAAGACTTTGCTTTTCTCCAAAACCATTTGTACTGTGATTTTCTTGTCCATTGCATAAAACTCCACACCAGTTTGTCCGGATATGACTGGATGAAACCGGAAATATCCGGTTTTGTTTTGGCTAACTCAATCCCAGATATTGTTACCGCCACTGTGTTTGTTTATTCCTGATATTATCCAGAGACTTTATTGGTTTGAGTGTTTTTTTTCAGGAAACATTTAATTTTCTGCTTGGAAACACTAATTCTTTCCACATGTACACACCAGCTCTACATGTTCGTATTTTCTAGGGAGAATGCTAGAGGAACTGCGACAAACAAACATGATATTTCTGTTTGTATAGATGACATTAGATGCACTTGCCTAACGAAAAGACTTTGCTTTTCTCCAAAACCATTTCTACTGTGATTTTCTCGGTCCATTGCATACGAATTCCACAAGAGTTTCTCCGGATATGACTAATGAAACCGGAAATATCCAGTTGATTTTTGCCTAACTCAATCCCAGATATTGTTACCGCCTCTGTGTTTGTGTATTCCTGATATTATCCACGGACTTTATTGTTTTGAATGTTTTTTTTCAGGAAACATTTAATTTTCTGCTTGGAAACACTAATTCTTTCCACATGTACACACCAGCTCTACACATTCATATTTTCTAGGGATAAAGCTAGAGGAACTGCGGCAAACAAACATGATCTTTCTGTTTGTATAGATGACACTTGATGCACTTGCCTAACGAAAAGAATTTGCTTTTCTTGAAACCATTTTTACTGTGATTTTATCAGTCCATTTCATACGAATTCCACACCACTTTGTCCGTGTATACCTGGATGAAACCGGAAATATCTGGTTTTGTTTTGGCTAACTCAATCCCAGATATTGTTACCGCCTCTGTGTTTGTGTATTCCAGATATTATCCACAGACTTTGTTGTTTTGAATGTTTTTTATCAGGGAACATTTAATTTTCTGCTTGGAAACACTAATTCGTTCCACATGGAGACACCAGCCCTACATTTCGTATTTTCTAGGAAGAAAGCTAGAGGAACTGTGGCAAACAAACATGATGTTTCTGTTTGTATAGATGACATTTGATGCACTTGCCTAACGAAAAGACTTTGCTTTTCTCCAAAACCATTTGTACTGTGATTTTCTTTTCCATTGCATAAAATTCCACACCAGTTTGTCCGGATATGACTGGATGAAACCAGAAATATCCGGTTTTGTTTTGGCTAACTCAATCCCAGATATTGTTACCGCTTCTGTGTTTGTGTATTCCAGATATTATCCACAGACTTTATTGTTTTGAATGTTTTTTATCAGGGAATATTTATTTTTTGCTAGGAAACACTAATTGGTTCCACATGGAGACACCAGCTCTACACATTCGTATTTTGTAGGGAGAAAGCTAGAGGAACTGCGGCAAACAAACATGATCTTTCTGTTTGTATAGATGACATTTGATGCACTTGCCTAACAAAAAGACTTTGCTTTTCTCCAAAACCATTTTTACTGTTATTTTCTCGGTCCATTACATACGAATTCCACACCAGTTTGTCCGGATATGACTGGATGAAACCGGAAATATCCAGTTGATTTTTGCCTAACTCAATCCCAGATATTGTTACCGCCTCTGTGTTTCTGTATTCCTGATATTATCCACGGACTTTGTTGTTTTGAATGTTTTTTTTTCAGGAAACATTTAATTTTCTGCTTGGAAACACTAATTCTTTCCACATGTACACACCAGCTCTACACATTCATATTTTCTAGGGAGAAAGCTAGAGGAACTGCGGTAAACAAACATGATCTTTCTGTTTGTATAGATGACATTTGATGCACTTGCCTAACGAAAAGACTTTGCTTCTCTTGAAACCATTTTTACTGTAATTTTATCAGTCCATTGCATACGAATTCCACACCACTTTGTCCGTGTATACCTGGATGAAACCAGAAATATCTGGTTTTGTTTTGGCTAACTCAATCCCAGATATTGTTACCGCCTCTGTGTTTGTGTATTCCAGATATTATCCACAGACTTTGTTGTTTTGAATGTTTTTTATCAGGGAACATTTAATTTTCTGCTTGGAAACACTAATTCGTTCCACATGGAGACACCAGCTCTACACATTCGTATTTTCTAGGAAGAAAGCTAGAGGAACTGCGGCAAACAAACATGATATTTCTGTTTGTATAGATGACATTTGATGCACTTGCCTAACGAAAAGACTTTGCTTTTCTCCAAAACCATTTGTACTGTGATTTTCTTGTCCATTGCATAAAATTCCACACCAGTTTGTCCGGATATGACTGGATGAAACCGGAAATATCCGGTTTTCTTTTGGCTAACTCAATCCCAGACATTGTTACCGCCTCTGTGTTTGTGTATTCCAGATATTATCCACAGACTTTATTGTTTTGAATGTTTTTTATCAGGGAACATTTATTTTTCTGCTTGGAAACACTAATTGGTTCCACATGGAGACACCAGCTCTACACATTCGTATTTTCTAGGGAGAAAGCTAGAGGAACTGCGGCAAACAAACATGATCTTTCTGTTTGTATAGATGACATTTGATGCACTTGCCTAACAAAAAGACTTTGCTTTTCTCCAAAACCATTTCTACTGTGATTTTCTCGGTCCATTGCATACGAATTCCACACCACTCTGTCCAGATATGACTGGATGAAAGCGGAAATATCTGGTTTTGTTTTGGCTAACTCAACCCAGATATTGTTACCGCCTCTGTGTTTGTGTATTCCAGATATAATCCACAAACTTTATTGTTTTGAATGTTTTTATCAGGGAACATTTAATTTTCTGCTTGGAAACACTAATTGGTTCCACATATACACACCAGCTCTACACATTCGTATTTTCTAGGGAGAAAGCTAGAGGAACTGCCGCAAACAAACATGATATTTCTGTTTGTATAGATGACATTTGATGCACTTGCCTAACGAAAAGACTTTGCTTTTCTACAAAACCGTTTTTACTGTGATTTTCTGGTCCATTGCATACGAATTGCACACCAGTTTGTCCTGATATGGTTGGTTGAAACCGGTAATATCCGGATGATTTTTACCTAACTCAATCCCAGATATTGTTACCGCCTCTGTGTTTGTGTGTTCCTGATATTATCCACGGACTTTATTGTTTTGAATGTTTTTTTTATCAGGGAACATTTAATTTTGTGCTTGGAAACACTAATTCTTCCCACATGGAGACACCAGCTCTACACATTCGTATTTTCTAGGGAGAAAGCTAGAGGAACTGCGGCAAACAAACATGATCTTTCTGTTTGTATAGATGACATTTGATGCACTTGCCTAACGAAAAGACTTTGCTTTTCTCCAAAACCATTTTTACTGTGATTTTCTGGTCCATTGCATAAAATTCCACACCAGTTTGTCCGGATATGACTGGATGAAACCGGAAATATCCGGTTTTGTTTTGGCTAACTCAATCCCAGATATTTTTGCCGCCTTTGTGTTTGTGTATTCCAGATATTATCCACAGACTTTATTGTTTTGAATGTTTTTATCAGGGAACATTTAATTTTCTGCTTGGAAACACTAATTGTTTCCACATGCAGACACCAGCTCTACACATTCGTATTTTTAGGAAGAAAGCTAGAGGAACTGAGGAAAACAAACATGATATTTCTGTTTCTATAGATGACATTTGATGCACTTGCCTAACGAAAAGACTTTGCTTTTCTCCAAAACCATTTCTACTGTGATTTTCTCGGTCCATTGCATACGAATTCCACACCAGTTTGTCCGGATATGACTGGATGAAACCGGAAATATCCGGTTTTGTTTTGGCTAACTCAATCCCAGATATTGTTACTGCCTCTGTGTTTGTTTATTCCAGATGTTATCCACAGACTTTATTGTTTTGAATGTTTTTATCAGGGAACATTTAATTTTCTGCTTGGAAACACTAATTGGTTCCACATGGAGACACCAGCTCTACACATTCGTATTTTCTAGGGAGAAAGCTAGAGGAACTGCGGCAACAAACATGATATTACTGTTTGTATAGATGACATTTGATGCACTTGCCTAACGAAAAGACTTTGCTTTTCTCCAAAACCATTTCTACTGTGATTTTCTCAGTCCATTGCATACGAATTCCACACCAGTTTCTCCGGATATGACTGGATGAAACCGGAAATATCCGGTTGATTTTTATCTAACTCAATCCCAGATATTGTTACTGCCTCTGTGTTTGTGTATTCCTGATATTATCCACGGACTTTATTGTTTTGAATGTTTTTTTTTTTCAGGAAACATTCAATTTTCTGCTTGGAAACACAAATTCTTTCCACATGTAAACACCAGCTCTACACATTCGTATTTTCTAGTACGAAAGCTAGAGGAACTGCGGCAAACAAACATGATGTTTCTGTTTGTATAGATGACATTTGATGCACTTGCCTAACGAAAAGACTTTGCTTTTCTCCAAAACCATTTCTACTGTGATTTTCTCGGTCCATTGCATACGAATTTCACACCAGTTTGTCCGGATATGACTGTAGGAAACCAGAAATATCCTGTTGTGTTTTAGGTAACTCAATCCAAAATGTTGCTACAGACTCTTTGTTTGTGTTTTATGGATGTTATCGAGGGACTTATTCTTTTGAATGTTTTTATCAGGGAACATTTAATTTTGTACCGTTGAAACACCAATTGTTTCCACATGGGAACACCAGCTCTACATATTCGTATTTTCTAGGGAGAAAGCTGGAGAAACTGCGGCAAACAAACATTATATTTCTGTTTGTATAGATGACATTTGATGTACTTGCCAACCGAAAAGAATTTGCTTTTCTCCAAAACCATTTCTACTGTGTTTTTTCAGTCCATTGCATACGAATTCCACACCAGTTTGTCCGGATAAGACTGGATGAAACCGGAAATATCTGGTTGATTTGTGCCTAACTCAATCCCAGATATTGTTACTGCCCCTGTGTTTGTGTTTTCCTGATATTATCCACGGACTTTATTGTTTTGAATGATTTTTTTCAGGAAACATTTAATTTTCTGCTTGGAAACACTAATTGTTTCCACATGGAGACACTAGCTCTACACATTCGTATTTTCTAGGGAGAAAGCTAGAGGAACTGCGGCAAACAAACATGATCTTTCTGTTTGTATAGATGACATTTGATGCACTTGCCTAACGAAAAGACTTTGCTTTTCTCCAAAACCATTTGTACTGTGATTTTCGCGGTCCATTGCATACGAATTCCACACCAGTTTCTCCGGATATGACTGGATGAAGCTAGAAATATCTGGTTTTGTTTTGGCTAACTCAATCCCAGATATTGTTACCGCCTCTGTGTTTGTGTATTCCAGATATAATCCACAAACTTTATTGTTTTGAATGTTTTTTTATCAGGGAACATTTAATTTTCTGCTTGGAAACACTAATTGTTTCCACATGGAGACACCAGCTCTACACATTCGTATTTGCTAGGAAGAAAGCTAGAGGAACTGCGGCAAACAAACATGATATTTCTGTTTGTATAGATGACATTTGATGCACTTGCCTAATGAAAAGACTTTGCTTTTCTACAAAACCATATTTACTGTTATTTTCTCGGTCCATTGCATACGAATTCCACACCAGTTTGTCAGGATATGACTGTAGGAAACCAGAAATATCCGGTTGTGTTTTGGGTAACTCAATCTGAAATATTGCTACAGAATTTGTGTTTGTTTTTTCTGGATATTATCGATGGACTTATTGTTTTGAATGTTTTTATCAGGGAACATTTAATTTTCTGCTTGGAAACACTAATTCTTTCCACATGGAGACACCAGCTCTACACATTCGTATTTTCTAGGGAGAAAGCTAGAGGAACTGCGGCAAACACACATGATCTTTCTGTTTGTATAGATGACATTTGATGCACTTGCCTAACGTAAAGACTTTGCTTTTCTCCAAAACCATTTGTACTGTTATTTTCTCGGTCCATTGCATACAAATTCCACACCAGAATATCCGGATATGACTGGATGTAACCTGAAATATCTGGTTGATTTTTGCCTCACTCAATCCCAGATATTGTTACCGCCTCTGTGTTTGTTTATTCCTGATATTATCCACGGACTTTATTGTTTTGAATGTTTTTTTTTTGGAAACATTTAATTCTGTGCTTGGAAACACTAATTGTTTCCACATGGAGACACCAGCTCTACACATTCATATTTTCTAGGAAGAATGCTAGAGGAACAGCGGCAAACAAACATGGAATTTCTGTTTGTATAAATGAAATTTGATGCACTTGCCTAACGAAAAGACTTTGCTTTTCTCCAAAACCATTTCTACTGTGATTTTCTCGGACCATTGCATACGAATTCCACACCAGTTTGTCCAGGTATGACTGTAGGAAACCAGAAATATCCGGTTGTGTTTTGGGTAACTCAATCCGAAATATTGCTACAGACTCTGTGTTTGTGTTTTCTGGATATTATCGATGGACTTATTGTTTTGAATGTTTTTATCAGGGAACATTTAATTTTCCGCTTGGAAACACTAATTGTTTCTACATGGAGACACCAGCTCTACACATTCGTATTTTCTAGGAAGAAAGCTAGAGGAACTGCGGCAAACAAACATGATATTTCTGTTTGTATAGATGACATTTGATGCACTTGCCTAACGAAAAGACTTTGCTTTTCTTGAAACCATTTCTACTGTGATTTTCTCGGTCCATTGCATACGAATTCCACACCACTTTGTCCATATATAACTGGATGAAACCGGAAATATCTGATTTTGTTTTGGCTAACTCAATCCCAGATATTGTTACCGCTTCTGTGTTTGTGTATTCCAGATATTATCCACAGACTTTATTGTTTTGAATGTTTTTGATTAGGGAACATTTAATTTTCTGCTTGGAAACACTAATTGGTTCCACATGGAGACACCAGCTCTACACATTCGTATTTTCTAGGGAGAAAGCTAGAGGAACTGCGGCAAACAAACATGATCTTTCTGTTTGTATAGATGACATTTGATGCACTTGCCTAACGAAAAGACTTTGCTTTTCTCCAAAACCGTTTTTAGTGTGATTTTCTGGTCCATTGCATATGAATTCCACACCAGTTTGTCCGGATATGATTGGATGAAACCGGTAATATCCGGTTGATTTTACCTAACTCAATCCCAGATATTGTTACCGCCTCTGTGTTTGTGTGTTCCTTATATTATCCACGGACTTTATTGTTTTGAATGTTTTTTTTCAGGAAACATTTAATTTTCTGCTTGGAAACACTAATTGTTTCCACATGGAGACACCAGCTCTACACATTCATATTTTCTAGGAAGAAAGCTAGAGGAACTGCTGCAAACAAAAATGATATTTCTGTTTGTATAAATGACATTTTATGCACTTCCCTAACGAAAAGACTTTGCTTTTCTCCAAAACCATTTTTACTGTTATTTTCTCGGTCCATTGCATACGAATTCCACACCAGTTTGTCCAGATATGACTGTAGGAAACCAGAAATATCCGGTTGTGTTTTGGGTAACTCAATCCGAAATATTGCTACAGACTCTGTGTTTGTGTTTTCTGGATATTATCGATGGACTTATTGTTTTGAATGTTTTTATCAGGGAACATTTAATTTTCTGCTTGGAAACACTAATTGTTTCAACATGGAAAAACCAGCTCTACACATTCATATTTTCTAGGGAGAAAGCTAGAGGAACTGCGGCAAACAAACATGATATTTCTGTTTCTATAGATGACATTTGATGCACTTGCCTAACGAAAAGACTTTGCTTTTCTCCAAAACCATTTCCTCTGTGATTTTCTCGGTGCATTGCATATGAATTCCACACCAGTTTGTCCGGATATGACTGGATGAAACCGGAAATATCCGGTTTTGTTTTGGCGAACTCAATCCCAGATATTTTTACCGCCTCTGTGTTTGTGTATTCCAGATATTATCCACAGACTTTATTGTTTTGAATGTTTTTTATCAGGGAACATTTTTTCTGCTTGGAAACACTAATTGTTTCCACATGGAGACACTAGCTCTACACATTCGTATTTTCTAGGGAGAAAGCTAGAGGAAATGCGGTAAACAAACATGATATTTCTGTTTGTATAGATGACATTTGATGCACTTGCCTAACGTAAAGACTTTGCTTTTCTCCAAAACCATTTGTACTGTGATTTTCTCGGTCCATTGCATACAAATTCCACACCAGAATGTCCGGATATGACTGGATGTAACCTGAAATATCTGGTTGATTTTTGCCTCACTCAATCCCACTTATTGTTACCGCCTCTGTGTTTGTGTGTTCCTGATATTATCCACGGACTTTATTGTTTTGAATGTTTTTTTTTTTTGGAAACATTTAATTCTCTGCTTGGAAACACTAATTGTTTCCACATGGAGACACCAGCTCTACACATTCATATTTTCTAGGAAGAATGCTAGAGGAACAGCGGCAAACAAACATGGTATTTTTTTGTATAAATGACATTTGATGCACTTGCCTAATGAAAAGACTTTGCTTTTCTCCAACACCATTTCTACTGTGATTTTCTCAGTCCATTGCATACGAATTCCACACCAGTTTGTCCGGATAAGACTGGATGAAACCGGAATTATCTGGTTGATTTGTGCCTAACTCAATCCCAGATATTGTTACCGCCTCTGTGTTTGTGTATTCCAGATATAATCCACAAACTTTATTGTTTTGAATGTTTTTTATCAGGGAACATTTAATTTTCTGCTTGGAAACACTAATTGTTTCCACATGAAGACACCAGCTCTACACATTCGTATTTTCTAGGAAGAAAGCTAGAGGAACTGCGGCAAACAAACATGATATTTCTGTTTGTATAGATGACATTTGATGCACTTGGCTAATGAAAAGACTTTGCTTTTCTCCAAAACGATTTTTACTGTTATTTTCTCGGTCCATTGCATACGAATTCCACACCAGTTTGTCCGGATATGACTGTAGGAAACCAGAAATATCCGGCTGTGTTTTGGCTAACTCAATCCGAAATATTGCTACAGACTTTGTGTTTGTGTTTTCTGGATATTATCGATGGACTTATTGTTTTGAATGTTTTTATCAGGGAACATTTAATTTTCTGCTTGGAAACACTAATTGTTTCCACATGGAGACACCAGCTCTGCACATTCGTATTTTCTAGGAAGAAAGCTAGAGGAACTGCGGCAAAGAAACATGATCTTTCTGTTTGTATAGATGACATTTGATGCAATTGCCTAACGAAAAGACTTTGCTTTTCTCCAAAACGATTTTTAGTGTGATTTTCTCGGTCCATTGCATACGAATTCCACACCAGTTTGTCCGGATATGACTGGATGAAACCGGTAATATCTGGTTTTGTTTTGGCTAACTCAATCCCAGATATTGTTACCGCCTCTGAGTTTGTGTATTCCAGATATTATCCACAGACTTTATTGTTTTGAATGTTTTTTATCAGGGAACATTTAATTTTCTGCTTGGAAACACTAATTGGTTCCACATGGAGACACCAGCTCTACACATTCGTATTTTCTAGGGAGGAAGCTAGAGGAACTGCCGCAAACAAACATGATATTTTTGTTTGTATAGATGACATTTGATGCACTTGCCTAACGAAAAGACTTTGCTTTTCTCCAAAACCGTTTTTAATGTGATTTTCTGGTCCATTGCATATGAATTCCACACCAGTTTGTCCGGATATGATTGGATGAATCCGGTAATATCCGGTTGATTTTTACTTAACTCAATCCCAGATATTGTTACCGCCTCTGTGATTGTGTGTTCCTTATATTGAAGGGGAATAAAAGAATAAAAGCATTAGGGGAATAAAAGATATTAGGCAGGTTTAAAATGGAGTTGCTTGGCTAACTGCATATTGTTCTGCTTTTGTACAAAATGCTTTGGCTTGCAAAATGTTTTTTTAAGATAACTAGACTTTAGCTGACCTTGTAACATGTGATGATTGTGCTAATGCCTTTATGAGATAATGGAGCATGTGAGACCACAAAAACAGAAGTTGATTGGAAATGTACCCAACCTATGTCATGATGACCCCGTGTTTGTGCTTGCTCAAGGATTTTGCCCCCTCAGCCTGGAAAAACCCTTTTACCTTGTGATGATTCGTCATGCTGCGGTTTATCTTGTGATTTTTGGTAATGCTATGGAGATATGCTAATGTTGCGGTTTTAAGCCTTAAATATTGTGGACAGTTGAAGGTCGGGGTCGTTCTCTCTGCACTGCTGCTTTGTAGTGTTACTGAGACGGCCCATCTGCGCAGATGTAATAAACTTCCTCTTGTTCTTTGCATCGATTGGAATGGATTTCGTGTTTCTGGGGTCGGTAGAAGTGTGAGACACCTGGCGGGGGTCTTACATTCTTGGGGGCTCGTCCGGGATTCGAGACCCCAGACCCACGCTCCATCTTCCAATCGGAGGTAAGTTTCTTCTGTTCCGTGTATTGTCTTTTGTGAGTTTTATTGGTGTTTACGTTTACGGGCGGTGTTTCACTGTCCATCTCCCCGGGGCGCCTGGCGTACCGGTGTTTCTTTCCCCGGGGCGCCTGGCGTACCGGTGTTTCTTTCCCCGGGGCGCCTGGCGTACCGGTGTTTGTTTCTGTATACAATTGTGCCTGCGCAGGACCTGTATCTGTAGTGAGCCAGTAGTAGGCAAGACAGACGTGTCAAGACCCCTGGCTCAGGCCTTGGAGGACGCTCCATTGGCGGTATTCTGGGGAGCCTGGCGGATGGCAGCCGCTTCGCTCCCATTGGAAGTTCTGGTTAGGGAAAGGTTTTCTTCCCCGGGAGAAGGGCTGGTGGCAGCAGCAGCTCCCGTCAGTGGTTTAAGTTTTTGGTTTCTTCTTTTCCGGGAGAGGGCTGGTGCCAGCAGCCGCTCCCGTTGGTGGTTTCAGTTTTGTCTCGGTTTGTTGTTGTGCGCAGGTCTCGTCTTATTAGGGCGCGCAGGTCTTGTTCCATTGTTGTGTGCAGTGTTTTTTGAGAGGTTTTCTTCCCCGGGAGAAGAGGGCTGGTGGCAGTAGCCACTCCCGTCGGAAGTTGTGGTTTCGGTTCTGTCTTGGTTTTGCGCGCAGTGTCTTTGTGAGTCTTGTCATTTGTGAATTTTGTGATTGTTTCTGTGTTCTAATATACTCTCCTGATTTGCCTTTCCCCTCCAACATGGGACAGGAATTAACTACACCTTTGAGTCTTACTTTAGATCATTGGAGAGATGTCCGGGAGCGGGCCCAAAACTTGTCTGTAAGAGTGCAAAAGAAGAACTGGACAAGTTTCTGTACATCCGAGTGGCCAGCCTTAAACATCGGGTGGCCACGGGATGGGACTTTTGACTCTCGAATTATTTTACAGGTGAAGAGCCAGGTCTGCAGGGGAGGTAAAGAAGGGCGCCCAAATCAAGTGCCCTACATCTTTGTGTGGGAGGACCTGGCGAAAAACCCCCCAGCCTGGGTAAAACCTTTCCTCCTTTCCAACAGGGCGGTGGCAGAGCTCGATCCTACTATACCCACCACCGCCCTGAGGATGAAGCCCAGTTCTGAGTTGTCAGCAGTTGCCCTGGGGGTGGAACCCCCTCCGATCCTACCCGCCACACCCCTAGTATCGGAAATTGCAGATCCATTGCAGGAATTGGACACCCTCAAACCTGAAAAACCCTTAGCTCTCTCAGGCGAGCAGGAAGATCTTTTGTCTTTTGAAGACTGCGTAAGAAAAGATAGAGGAAGAAGGACCCCCGGCCTGTCCTAACTGGCCAGCCTCCTCCTCCATATAACTAGGATTACAAGCCCTGACAGGACTTGCAGGGCCTGTTTTACTAACATTAATTTTACTGTACTTAAATGAAGCTTTGTGGGAGACTCAGACTCTACTGCCAGACTCCCCTGAGGAGTTTAACTGAAGGGGTTAAAGTTTTTTTAGTTAAAAAAGGGGAAGTTTAAGATGGGCTAAGAAAAAGGAACTAACTAGGATCCTGGCCACCACAGTTAAAAGAAAGCAGAAGTAAGGGAGAATCAGGGTAAGCAGGGACCCCCGGAGACTGGCAAAAGCACAGAGAAGTGCCCAAAAGGACAAGTCTGCCTAAGGTCCGGCTAACAACGAGAATCTAGTGGTGTACGACTGCCACCCGTGAACTGACCGAAACGGCCCCTGCAAGACGACAAGAGAGGACGACAGCAGCGGAGTGGTGAGACTGGGCGACAGCAGCCCCTCGGCCCCTCCCTCGTTGGGACACGTGTGGTCCGACATGGTTGGGGATAATGTTGGGGATGCGGGCTCTGCCCAGGTTCCTGTGGTTAATGCTCCATCACCCCCTGCGGTGTCTGGGATGGGCCCACGCGATATCCCCCTAGCGTCCGGAGTTCAACGGAGATAACAGTGGGAGACGGCCGAACGAGGACAGTGGTCTGGGTTTCCACCTTCAACCCCCCCCCCCGAGGACTCTGCTCGGCAGGCAGGGCTGATCGCTATGGACCATGCACTCTGTGCAGCTAAGAAAAAGGAGCGGGTGGCAATGCACAAGAACAGCAGATATGCTCTCGCCACTACCCACGGGGAACTCAACATGGACAGAGGCTTTATCGACCAGGAAGAAGAATTGCGCCAATGTTTCTCTGATTTGGACTACCAAAGGTACTGGGGTCAGACACCGGGCCGGCTTTCGTCTCCAGGGTAAGTCAGACGGTGGCACAGGTGTTGGAAATAGGAAGTTGCATTGTGTTTATGGGGTAAGTCAGATGGTGGTAGCGGTGGCCAAGGTACTGGGGATATAGTTAGGTAAAACGTTTGATTAATGGAGGAGACTGGCACTGGAGACTGGGTCAGATTGCTGTTACACAATTTCTATATAACACTACATTTTTATACTGCCACCCTTTTGCAATTATCCCTACCCTGTTAACTTGCTTCCGTGCCTTATAGCTGACTCACGAGTCCATAGGGAAGCAGCTAAACATCTGATCAAGATTCCTGAACTGCGCTGAAGCACTGACCACACCAACAGCAATAAAGGTGGTCGGGATCACCGCCTGGGTTCACACGTCACACAACAGGAGGGCAGCAGCTAAACAGAATCAAGGACAAGTCGACACCAAAATGAAAACTACAACGCACCCAAAAATCACTCAAGATAAGACCTTTAAAGACTGTTTAGTATTTATGATGATGTTAATCTTTCTTACCCCGATTATGGGCAGCCCACCCGTTTTAAGGAGACTAACGTGGGAGGTAAAATCTGGAACTAACAAGGTCGTGTGGTCTGTTACCCACGTAGCCCCTTCTGGGACGTGGTGGCCTTCATTACACCCTGATGTCTGTCACTTAGTCGCAGGACTAAACCCCCAAGACATCCCTAACATGTCTCATAAACAAGTAGCCCTATGGACCGGGTGTAAGAATCCCAGATTTAGATGCCCTCTTCGACAAGTTGAGTTTTATGTGTGCCCTAAGAATGGCAGGTCCAGGGAAGAAAAGCAGCGGTGCGGGGGGCCAAAATCCTTTTACTGTAAAACCTGGAAATGTGCGACCACGGGTCACGCATATTGGAAACCCTCCTCTAGTTGGGATTGGATTACTGTACACCGTAATTTTATTCCTGGAAAAGATCCCAACTGCTCTGTGCCCCTTAATATTTCCTTCACAGATGAAGGAAAAAAGGCCACCCTCACAGACTGGAAAAGGGGAAGGACTTGGGGTTTACGGTTTTATCTTGCTGGCAGCGACCCTGGCAGCGACCCTGGGTTCCAATTTACAATTCGACTTAAAGAACAACCTATCTCTCAGTCAATACTGGCAGATCGGAGGCCTGTGCCTAGGGTTATATCCCCAAAATCCCGAGGCCAACCCCCGACCTCTCTACCCTCCCGGGCAACATGGGCAGCTGTGAGTCCTAGCTTATCTCTTGCCCCACGACCGGTTTCATCATGGTCGGGCACAGGAGACCGCCTTTTAAGCCTAATATATGGGGCCTACCAGGCATTAAATAATTCTGACCCTAATAGAACCCAGGATTGCTGGATGTGCCTTGCCTTACCTCCCCCTTATTACGAGGGAGTGGCTGTCATTGGAAATTGGACTATCCATACTACTATCCCTCCCCGGTGCTTCGATTTGCCATCCTACCGGCTAACTCTTACAGAAGTAACAGGACAAGGGCTTTGTGTAGGTTCTGTACCCCCTCGATACCAGGGCCTTTGTAACAAAACCATGACCCTTAAACCAGGCGACCATTACTTAGCAGGGCCAGATGGGTCATATTGGGCATGTAATACTGGCCTGACCCCCTGTGTCCATGGAATAGTCCATAATCAACTAACTCATGAATGGTGTATCATGGTTGAAATATGGCCTCGGGTCACGTTACATAGCCCTGAAGAAGTCTACCAACACTATGAGGGAAATCTCCGGTTCCGTAGGGAACCCGTCTCCATAACACTAGCTCTTATCTTAGGAGGACTCACAGTCGGGGGTATAGGGGCAGGCATAGGTACCGGAACTGCTGCGTTACATAAGACAAATCAATTCCACCTGCTACAAGAAGCTATGCATTCAGATTTACGAGCCCTAGAAGAATCTGTTAGTGCCTTGGAAAAATCCTTAACCTCACTTTCTGAGGTAGTCTTACAAAACAGAAGGGGACTGGATTTAGTATTTCTAAAAGAAGGGGGACTTTGTGCAGCCTTAAAAGAAGAGTGTTGTTTCTATGTGGATCACACTGGAGTAGTTAGAGATAATATGGCAAAATTAAGGGAAAGACTAAAACAGCGAGAGAGCTATTTTAAGACAGAACAGTCTTGGTTTCAGGGCTGGTTTAATTCATCCCCTTGGCTCACAACTCTAGTTTCCTCTGTCGCAGGGCCCCTAGTAATAATACTCTTAATTTTAACCATTGGACCCTGCATAATAAATAGGCTTCTTCAGTTTGTTAACGATAGACTGTCTGTTACTCACGCCTTAATGTTAACCCTACAACATCAAAGTTTAAAATCGGAGAACCAAAGGCAAAACCAAAGGCAGGCCCAAAGTGAAGAAGTGTATGCAAATATGCTTTAAAATTTTAAGATTAAAATTTGACAAAAAGAAAAAGGGGGGAATGAAGGGGAATAAAAGAATAAAAGCATTAGGGGAATAAAAGATATTAGGCAGGTTTAAAATGGAGTTGCTTGGCTAACTGCATATTGTTATGCTTTTGTACAAAATGCTTTGGCTTGCAAAATGTTTTTTTAAGATAACTAGACTTTAGCTGACCTTGTAACATGTGATGATTGTGCTAATGCCTTTATGAGATAATGGAGCATGTGAGACCACAAAAACAGAAGTTGATTGGAAATGTACCCAACCTATGTCATGATGACCCCGTGTTTGTGCTTGCTCAAGGATTTTGCCCCCTCAGCCTGGAAAAACCCTTTTACCTTGTGATGATTCGTCATGCTGCGGTTTATCTTGTGATTTTTGGTAATGCTATGGAGATATGCTAATGTTGCGGTTTTAAGCCTTAAATATTGTGGACAATTGAAGGTCGGGGTCATTCTCTCTGCACTGCTGCTTTGTAGTGTTACTGAGACGGCCCATCTGCGCAGATGTAATAAACTTCCTCTTGTTCTTTGCATCGATTGGAATGGATTTCGTGTTTCTGGGGTCGGTAGAAGTGTGAGACACCTGGCGGGGGTCTTACATTCTTGGGGGCTCGTCCGGGATTCGAGACCCCAGACCCATGCTCCATCTTCCAATCGGAGGTAAGTTTCTTCTGTTCCGTGTATTGTCTTTTGTGAGTTTTATTGGTGTTTACGTTTACGGGCGGTGTTTCACTGTCCATCTCCCCGGGGCGCCTGGCGTACCGGTGTTTCTTTCCCCGGGGCGCCTGGCGTACCGGTGTTTGTTTCTGTATACAATTGTGCCTGCGCAGGACCTGTATCTGTAGTGAGCCAGTAGTAGGCAAGACAGACGTGTCAAGACCCCTGGCTCAGGCCTTGGAGGACGCTCCATTGGCGGTATTCTGGGGAGCCTGGCGGGTGGCAGCCGCTTCGCTCCCATTGGAAGTTCTGGTTAGGGAAAGGTTTTCTTCCCCGGGAGAAGGGCTGGTGGCAGCAGCAGCTCCCGTCAGTGGTTTAAGTTTTTGGTTTCTTCTTTTCCGGGAGAGGGCTGGTGGCAGCAGCCGCTCCCGTTCGTGGTTTCAGTTTTGTCTCGGTTTGTTGTTGCGCGCAGGTCTCGTCTTATTAGGGCGCGCAGGTCTTGTTCCATTGTTGTGTGCAGTGTTTTTGTGAGAGGTTTTCTTCCCCAGGAGAAGAGGGCTGGTGGCAGTAGCCACTCCCGTCGGAAGTTGTGGTTTCGGTTCTTTCTTGGTTTTGCGCGCAGTGTCTTTGTGAGTCTTGTCATTTGTGAATTTTGTGATTGTTTCTGTGTTCTAATATACTCTCCTGATTTGCCTTTCCCCTCCAACATGGGACAGGAATTAACTACACCTTTGAGTCTTACTTTAGGTCATTGGAGAGAGGTCCGGGAGCGGGCCCAAAACTTGTCTATAAGAGTGCAAAAGAAGAACTGGACAAGTTTCTGTACATCCGAGTGGCCAGCCTTAAACATCGGGTGGCCACGGGATGGGACTTTTGACTCTCGAATTATTTTACAGGTGAAGAGCCAGGTCTGCAGGGGAGGTAAAGAAGGGCGCCCAAATCAAGTGCCCTACATCTTTGTGTGGGAGGACCTGGCGAAAAACCCCCCAGCCTGGGTAAAACCTTTCCTCCTTTCCAACAGGGCGGTGGCAGAGCTCGATCCTACTATACCCACCACCGCCCTGAGGATGAAGCCCAGTTCTGAGTTGTCAGCAGTTGCCCTGGGGGTGGAACCCCCTCCGATCCTACCCGCCACACCCTTAGTATCGGAAATTGCAGATCCATTGCAGGAATTGGACACCCTCAAACCTGAAAAACCCTTAGCTCTCTCAGGCGAGCAGGAAGATCTTTTGTCTTTTGAAGACTGCGTAAGAAAAGATAGAGGAAGAAGGACCCCCGTCCTGTCCTAACTGGCCAGCCTCCTCCTCCATATAACTAGGATTACAAGCCCTGACAGGACTTGCAGGGCCTGTTTTACTAACATTAATTTTACTGTACTTAAATGAAGCTTTGTGGGAGACTCAGACTCTACTGCCAGACTCCCCTGAGGAGTTTAACTGAAGGGGTTAAAGTTTTTTTAGTTAAAAAAGGGGAAGTTTAAGATGGGCTAAGAAAAAGGAACTAACTAGGATCCTGGCCACCACAGTTAAAAGAAAGCAGAAGTAAGGGAGAATCAGGGTAAGCAGGGACCCCCGGAGACTGGCAAAAGCACAGAGAAGTGCCCAAAAGGACAAGTCTGCCTAAGGTCCGGCTAACAACGAGAATCTAGTAGTGTACGACTGCCACCCGTGAACTGACCGAAACGGCCCCTGCAAGACGACAAGAGAGGACGACAGCAGTGGAGTGGTGAGACTGGGCGACAGCAGCCCCTCGGCCCCTCCCTCGTTGGGACACGTGTGGTCCGACATGGTTGGGGATAATGTTGGGGATGCGGGCTCTGCCCAGGTTCCTGTGGTTAATGCTCCATCACCCCCTGCGGTGTCTGGGATGGGCCCACGCGATATCCCCCTAGCGTCCGGAGTTCAACGGAGATAACAGTGGGAGACGGCCGAACGAGGACAGTGGTCTGGGTTTCCACCTTCAACCCCCCCCCCCCGAGGACTCTGCTCGGCAGGCAGGGCTGATCGCTATGGACCATGCACTCCGTGCAGCTAAGAAAAAGGAGCGGGTGGCAATGCACAAGAACAGCAGATATGCTCTCGCCACTACCCACGGGGAACTCAACATGGACAGAGGCTTTATCGACCAGGAAGAAGAATTGCGCCAATGTTTCTCTGATTTGGACTACCAAAGGTACTGGGGTCAGACACCGGGCCGGCTTTCGTCTCCAGGGTAAGTCAGACGGTGGCACAGGTGTTGGAAATAGGAAGTTGCATTGTGTTTATGGGGTAAGTCAGATGGTGGTAGCGGTGGCCAAGGTACTGGGGATATAGTTAGGTAAAACGTTTGATTAATGGAGGAGACTGGCACTGGAGACTGGGTCAGATTGCTGTTACACAATTTCTATATAACACTACATTTTTATACTGCCACCCTTTTGCAATTATCCCTACCCTGTTAACTTGCTTCCGTGCCTTATAGCTGACTCACGAGTCCATAGGGAAGCAGCTAAACATCTGATCAAGATTCCTGAACTGCGCTGAAGCACTGACCACACCAACAGCAATAAAGGTGGTCGGGATCACCGCCTGGGTTCACACGTCACACAACAGGAGGGCAGCAGCTAAACAGAATCAAGGACAAGTCGACACCAAAATGAAAACTACAACGCACCCAAAAATCACTCAAGATAAGACCTTTAAAGACTGTTTAGTATTTATGATGATGTTAATCTTTCTTACCCCGATTATGGGCAGCCCACCCGTTTTAAGGAGACTAACGTGGGAGGTAAAATCTGGAACTAACAAGGTCGTGTGGTCTGTTACCCACGTAGCCCCTTCTGGGACGTGGTGGCCTTCATTACACCCTGATGTCTGTCACTTAGTCGCAGGACTAAACCCCCAAGACATCCCTAACATGTCTCATAAACAAGTAGCCCTATGGACCGGGTGTAAGAATCCCAGATTTAGATGCCCTCTTCGACAAGTTGAGTTTTATGTGTGCCCTAAGAATGGCAGGTCCAGGGAAGAAAAGCAGCGGTGCGGGGGGCCAAAATCCTTTTACTGTAAAACCTGGAAATGTGCGACCACGGGTCACGCATATTGGAAACCCTCCTCTAGTTGGGATTGGATTACTGTACACCGTAATTTTATTCCTGGAAAAGATCCCAACTGCTCTGTGCCCCTTAATATTTCCTTCACAGATGAAGGAAAAAAGGCCACCCTCACAGACTGGAAAAGGGGAAGGACTTGGGGTTTACGGTTTTATCTTGCTGGCAGCGACCCTGGCAGCGACCCTGGGTTCCAATTTACAATTCGACTTAAAGAACAACCTATCTCTCAGTCAATACTGGCAGATCGGAGGCCTGTGCCTAGGGTTATATCCCCAAAATCCCGAGGCCAACCCCCGACCTCTCTACCCTCCCGGGCAACATGGGCAGCTGTGAGTCCTAGCTTATCTCTTGCCCCACGACCGGTTTCATCATGGTCGGGCACAGGAGACCGCCTTTTAAGCCTAAT
Source organism: Lepus europaeus (assembly GCF_033115175.1). NCBI lineage: Eukaryota > Metazoa > Chordata > Mammalia > Lagomorpha > Leporidae > Lepus > Lepus europaeus. The sequence continues at coordinate 4,365,609 of NW_026909196.1, forward strand.
ATATGGGGCCTACCAGGCATTAAATAATTCTGACCCTAATAGAACCCAGGATTGCTGGATGTGCCTTGCCTTACCTCCCCCTTATTACGAGGGAGTGGCTGTCATTGGAAATTGGACTATCCATACTACTATCCCTCCCCGGTGCTTCGATTTGCCATCCTACCGGCTAACTCTTACAGAAGTAACAGGACAAGGGCTTTGTGTAGGTTCTGTACCCCCTCGATACCAGGGCCTTTGTAACAAAACCATGACCCTTAAACCAGGCGACCATTACTTAGCAGGGCCAGATGGGTCATATTGGGCATGTAATACTGGCCTGACCCCCTGTGTCCATGGAATAGTCCATAATCAACTAACTCATGAATGGTGTGTCATGGTTGAAATATGGCCTCGGGTCACGTTACATAGCCCTGAAGAAGTCTACCAACACTATGAGGGAAATCTCCGGTTCCGTAGGGAACCCGTCTCCATAACACTAGCTCTTATCTTAGGAGGACTCACAGTCGGGGGTATAGGGGCAGGCATAGGTACCGGAACTGCTGCGTTACATAAGACAAATCAATTCCACCTGCTACAAGAAGCTATGCATTCAGATTTACGAGCCCTAGAAGAATCTGTTAGTGCCTTGGAAAAATCCTTAACCTCACTTTCTGAGGTAGTCTTACAAAACAGAAGGGGACTGGATTTAGTATTTCTAAAAGAAGGGGGACTTTGTGCAGCCTTAAAAGAAGAGTGTTGTTTCTATGTGGATCACACTGGAGTAGTTAGAGATAATATGGCAAAATTAAGGGAAAGACTAAAACAGCGAGAGAGCTATTTTAAGACAGAACAGTCTTGGTTTCAGGGCTGGTTTAATTCATCCCCTTGGCTCACAACTCTAGTTTCCTCTGTCGCAGGGCCCCTAGTAATAATACTCTTAATTTTAACCATTGGACCCTGCATAATAAATAGGCTTCTTCAGTTTGTTAACGATAGACTGTCTGTTACTCACGCCTTAATGTTAACCCTACAACATCAAAGTTTAAAATCGGAGAACCAAAGGCAAAACCAAAGGCAGGCCCAAAGTGAAGAAGTGTATGCAAATATGCTTTAAAATTTTAAGATTAAAATTTGACAAAAAGAAAAAGGGGGGAATGAAGGGGAATAAAAGAATAAAAGCATTAGGGGAATAAAAGATATTAGGCAGGTTTAAAATGGAGTTGCTTGGCTAACTGCATATTGTTATGCTTTTGTACAAAATGCTTTGGCTTGCAAAATGTTTTTTTAAGATAACTAGACTTTAGCTGACCTTGTAACATGTGATGATTGTGCTAATGCCTTTATGAGATAATGGAGCATGTGAGACCACAAAAACAGAAGTTGATTGGAAATGTACCCAACCTATGTCATGATGACCCCGTGTTTGTGCTTGCTCAAGGATTTTGCCCCCTCAGCCTGGAAAAACCCTTTTACCTTGTGATGATTCGTCATGCTGCGGTTTATCTTGTGATTTTTGGTAATGCTATGGAGATATGCTAATGTTGCGGTTTTAAGCCTTAAATATTGTGGACAATTGAAGGTCGGGGTCGTTCTCTCTGCACTGCTGCTTTGTAGTGTTACTGAGACGGCCCATCTGCGCAGATGTAATAAACTTCCTCTTGTTCTTTGCATCGATTGGAATGGATTTCGTGTTTCTGGGGTCGGTAGAAGTGTGAGACACCTGGCGGGGGTCTTACATTCTTGGGGGCTCGTCCGGGATTCGAGACCCCAGACCCATGCTCCATCTTCCAATCGGAGGTAAGTTTCTTCTGTTCCGTGTATTGTCTTTTGTGAGTTTTATTGGTGTTTACGTTTACGGGCGGTGTTTCACTGTCCATCTCCCCGGGGCGCCTGGCGTACCGGTGTTTCTTTCCCCGGGGCGCCTGGCGTACCGGTGTTTGTTTCTGTATACAATTGTGCCTGCGCAGGACCTGTATCTGTAGTGAGCCAGTAGTAGGCAAGACAGACGTGTCAAGACCCCTGGCTCAGGCCTTGGAGGACGCTCCATTGGCGGTATTCTGGGGAGCCTGGCGGGTGGCAGCCGCTTCGCTCCCATTGGAAGTTCTGGTTAGGGAAAGGTTTTCTTCCCCGGGAGAAGGGCTGGTGGCAGCAGCAGCTCCCGTCAGTGGTTTAAGTTTTTGGTTTCTTCTTTTCCGGGAGAGGGCTGGTGGCAGCAGCCGCTCCCGTTCGTGGTTTCAGTTTTGTCTCGGTTTGTTGTTGCGCGCAGGTCTCGTCTTATTAGGGCGCGCAGGTCTTGTTCCATTGTTGTGTGCAGTGTTTTTGTGAGAGGTTTTCTTCCCCAGGAGAAGAGGGCTGGTGGCAGTAGCCACTCCCGTCGGAAGTTGTGGTTTCGGTTCTTTCTTGGTTTTGCGCGCAGTGTCTTTGTGAGTCTTGTCATTTGTGAATTTTGTGATTGTTTCTGTGTTCTAATATACTCTCCTGATTTGCCTTTCCCTCCAACATGGGACAGGAATTAACTACACCTTTGAGTCTTACTTTAGGTCATTGGAGAGAGGTCCGGGAGCGGGCCCAAAACTTGTCTATAAGAGTGCAAAAGAAGAACTGGACAAGTTTCTGTACATCCGAGTGGCCAGCCTTAAACATCGGGTGGCCACGGGATGGGACTTTTGACTCTCGAATTATTTTACAGGTGAAGAGCCAGGTCTGCAGGGGAGGTAAAGAAGGGCGCCCAAATCAAGTGCCCTACATCTTTGTGTGGGAGGACCTGGCGAAAAACCCCCCAGCCTGGGTAAAACCTTTCCTCCTTTCCAACAGGGCGGTGGCAGAGCTCGATCCTACTATACCCACCACCGCCCTGAGGATGAAGCCCAGTTCTGAGTTGTCAGCAGTTGCCCTGGGGGTGGAACCCCCTCCGATCCTACCCGCCACACCCTTAGTATCGGAAATTGCAGATCCATTGCAGGAATTGGACACCCTCAAACCTGAAAAACCCTTAGCTCTCTCAGGCGAGCAGGAAGATCTTTTGTCTTTTGAAGACTGCGTAAGAAAAGATAGAGGAAGAAGGACCCCCGTCCTGTCCTAACTGGCCAGCCTCCTCCTCCATATAACTAGGATTACAAGCCCTGACAGGACTTGCAGGGCCTGTTTTACTAACATTAATTTTACTGTACTTAAATGAAGCTTTGTGGGAGACTCAGACTCTACTGCCAGACTCCCCTGAGGAGTTTAACTGAAGGGGTTAAAGTTTTTTTAGTTAAAAAAGGGGAAGTTTAAGATGGGCTAAGAAAAAGGAACTAACTAGGATCCTGGCCACCACAGTTAAAAGAAAGCAGAAGTAAGGGAGAATCAGGGTAAGCAGGGACCCCCGGAGACTGGCAAAAGCACAGAGAAGTGCCCAAAAGGACAAGTCTGCCTAAGGTCCGGCTAACAACGAGAATCTAGTAGTGTACGACTGCCACCCGTGAACTGACCGAAACGGCCCCTGCAAGACGACAAGAGAGGACGACAGCAGTGGAGTGGTGAGACTGGGCGACAGCAGCCCCTCGGCCCCTCCCTCGTTGGGACACGTGTGGTCCGACATGGTTGGGGATAATGTTGGGGATGCGGGCTCTGCCCAGGTTCCTGTGGTTAATGCTCCATCACCCCCTGCGGTGTCTGGGATGGGCCCACGCGATATCCCCCTAGCGTCCGGAGTTCAACGGAGATAACAGTGGGAGACGGCCGAACGAGGACAGTGGTCTGGGTTTCCACCTTCAACCCCCCCCCCCCGAGGACTCTGCTCGGCAGGCAGGGCTGATCGCTATGGACCATGCACTCCGTGCAGCTAAGAAAAAGGAGCGGGTGGCAATGCACAAGAACAGCAGATATGCTCTCGCCACTACCCACGGGGAACTCAACATGGACAGAGGCTTTATCGACCAGGAAGAAGAATTGCGCCAATGTTTCTCTGATTTGGACTACCAAAGGTACTGGGGTCAGACACCGGGCCGGCTTTCGTCTCCAGGGTAAGTCAGACGGTGGCACAGGTGTTGGAAATAGGAAGTTGCATTGTGTTTATGGGGTAAGTCAGATGGTGGTAGCGGTGGCCAAGGTACTGGGGATATAGTTAGGTAAAACGTTTGATTAATGGAGGAGACTGGCACTGGAGACTGGGTCAGATTGCTGTTACACAATTTCTATATAACACTACATTTTTATACTGCCACCCTTTTGCAATTATCCCTACCCTGTTAACTTGCTTCCGTGCCTTATAGCTGACTCACGAGTCCATAGGGAAGCAGCTAAACATCTGATCAAGATTCCTGAACTGCGCTGAAGCACTGACCACACCAACAGCAATAAAGGTGGTCGGGATCACCGCCTGGGTTCACACGTCACACAACAGGAGGGCAGCAGCTAAACAGAATCAAGGACAAGTCGACACCAAAATGAAAACTACAACGCACCCAAAAATCACTCAAGATAAGACCTTTAAAGACTGTTTAGTATTTATGATGATGTTAATCTTTCTTACCCCGATTATGGGCAGCCCACCCGTTTTAAGGAGACTAACGTGGGAGGTAAAATCTGGAACTAACAAGGTCGTGTGGTCTGTTACCCACGTAGCCCCTTCTGGGACGTGGTGGCCTTCATTACACCCTGATGTCTGTCACTTAGTCGCAGGACTAAACCCCCAAGACATCCCTAACATGTCTCATAAACAAGTAGCCCTATGGACCGGGTGTAAGAATCCCAGATTTAGATGCCCTCTTCGACAAGTTGAGTTTTATGTGTGCCCTAAGAATGGCAGGTCCAGGGAAGAAAAGCAGCGGTGCGGGGGGCCAAAATCCTTTTACTGTAAAACCTGGAAATGTGCGACCACGGGTCACGCATATTGGAAACCCTCCTCTAGTTGGGATTGGATTACTGTACACCGTAATTTTATTCCTGGAAAAGATCCCAACTGCTCTGTGCCCCTTAATATTTCCTTCACAGATGAAGGAAAAAAGGCCACCCTCACAGACTGGAAAAGGGGAAGGACTTGGGGTTTACGGTTTTATCTTGCTGGCAGCGACCCTGGCAGCGACCCTGGGTTCCAATTTACAATTCGACTTAAAGAACAACCTATCTCTCAGTCAATACTGGCAGATCGGAGGCCTGTGCCTAGGGTTATATCCCCAAAATCCCGAGGCCAACCCCCGACCTCTCTACCCTCCCGGGCAACATGGGCAGCTGTGAGTCCTAGCTTATCTCTTGCCCCACGACCGGTTTCATCATGGTCGGGCACAGGAGACCGCCTTTTAAGCCTAATATATGGGGCCTACCAGGCATTAAATAATTCTGACCCTAATAGAACCCAGGATTGCTGGATGTGCCTTGCCTTACCTCCCCCTTATTACGAGGGAGTGGCTGTCATTGGAAATTGGACTATCCATACTACTATCCCTCCCCGGTGCTTCGATTTGCCATCCTACCGGCTAACTCTTACAGAAGTAACAGGACAAGGGCTTTGTGTAGGTTCTGTACCCCCTCGATACCAGGGCCTTTGTAACAAAACCATGACCCTTAAACCAGGCGACCATTACTTAGCAGGGCCAGATGGGTCATATTGGGCATGTAATACTGGCCTGACCCCCTGTGTCCATGGAATAGTCCATAATCAACTAACTCATGAATGGTGTGTCATGGTTGAAATATGGCCTCGGGTCACGTTACATAGCCCTGAAGAAGTCTACCAACACTATGAGGGAAATCTCCGGTTCCGTAGGGAACCCGTCTCCATAACACTAGCTCTTATCTTAGGAGGACTCACAGTCGGGGGTATAGGGGCAGGCATAGGTACCGGAACTGCTGCGTTACATAAGACAAATCAATTCCACCTGCTACAAGAAGCTATGCATTCAGATTTACGAGCCCTAGAAGAATCTGTTAGTGCCTTGGAAAAATCCTTAACCTCACTTTCTGAGGTAGTCTTACAAAACAGAAGGGGACTGGATTTAGTATTTCTAAAAGAAGGGGGACTTTGTGCAGCCTTAAAAGAAGAGTGTTGTTTCTATGTGGATCACACTGGAGTAGTTAGAGATAATATGGCAAAATTAAGGGAAAGACTAAAACAGCGAGAGAGCTATTTTAAGACAGAACAGTCTTGGTTTCAGGGCTGGTTTAATTCATCCCCTTGGCTCACAACTCTAGTTTCCTCTGTCGCAGGGCCCCTAGTAATAATACTCTTAATTTTAACCATTGGACCCTGCATAATAAATAGGCTTCTTCAGTTTGTTAACGATAGACTGTCTGTTACTCACGCCTTAATGTTAACCCTACAACATCAAAGTTTAAAATCGGAGAACCAAAGGCAAAACCAAAGGCAGGCCCAAAGTGAAGAAGTGTATGCAAATATGCTTTAAAATTTTAAGATTAAAATTTGACAAAAAGAAAAAGGGGGGAATGAAGGGGAATAAAAGAATAAAAGCATTAGGGGAATAAAAGATATTAGGCAGGTTTAAAATGGAGTTGCTTGGCTAACTGCATATTGTTATGCTTTTGTACAAAATGCTTTGGCTTGCAAAATGTTTTTTTAAGATAACTAGACTTTAGCTGACCTTGTAACATGTGATGATTGTGCTAATGCCTTTATGAGATAATGGAGCATGTGAGACCACAAAAACAGAAGTTGATTGGAAATGTACCCAACCTATGTCATGATGACCCCGTGTTTGTGCTTGCTCAAGGATTTTGCCCCCTCAGCCTGGAAAAACCCTTTTACCTTGTGATGATTCGTCATGCTGCGGTTTATCTTGTGATTTTTGGTAATGCTATGGAGATATGCTAATGTTGCGGTTTTAAGCCTTAAATATTGTGGACAATTGAAGGTCGGGGTCGTTCTCTCTGCACTGCTGCTTTGTAGTGTTACTGAGACGGCCCATCTGCGCAGATGTAATAAACTTCCTCTTGTTCTTTGCATCGATTGGAATGGATTTCGTGTTTCTGGGGTCGGTAGAAGTGTGAGACACCTGGCGGGGGTCTTACATTCTTGGGGGCTCGTCCGGGATTCGAGACCCCAGACCCATGCTCCATCTTCCAATCGGAGGTAAGTTTCTTCTGTTCCGTGTATTGTCTTTTGTGAGTTTTATTGGTGTTTACGTTTACGGGCGGTGTTTCACTGTCCATCTCCCCGGGGCGCCTGGCGTACCGGTGTTTCTTTCCCCGGGGCGCCTGGCGTACCGGTGTTTGTTTCTGTATACAATTGTGCCTGCGCAGGACCTGTATCTGTAGTGAGCCAGTAGTAGGCAAGACAGACGTGTCAAGACCCCTGGCTCAGGCCTTGGAGGACGCTCCATTGGCGGTATTCTGGGGAGCCTGGCGGGTGGCAGCCGCTTCGCTCCCATTGGAAGTTCTGGTTAGGGAAAGGTTTTCTTCCCCGGGAGAAGGGCTGGTGGCAGCAGCAGCTCCCGTCAGTGGTTTAAGTTTTTGGTTTCTTCTTTTCCGGGAGAGGGCTGGTGGCAGCAGCCGCTCCCGTTCGTGGTTTCAGTTTTGTCTCGGTTTGTTGTTGCGCGCAGGTCTCGTCTTATTAGGGCGCGCAGGTCTTGTTCCATTGTTGTGTGCAGTGTTTTTGTGAGAGGTTTTCTTCCCCAGGAGAAGAGGGCTGGTGGCAGTAGCCACTCCCGTCGGAAGTTGTGGTTTCGGTTCTTTCTTGGTTTTGCGCGCAGTGTCTTTGTGAGTCTTGTCATTTGTGAATTTTGTGATTGTTTCTGTGTTCTAATATACTCTCCTGATTTGCCTTTCCCTCCAACATGGGACAGGAATTAACTACACCTTTGAGTCTTACTTTAGGTCATTGGAGAGAGGTCCGGGAGCGGGCCCAAAACTTGTCTATAAGAGTGCAAAAGAAGAACTGGACAAGTTTCTGTACATCCGAGTGGCCAGCCTTAAACATCGGGTGGCCACGGGATGGGACTTTTGACTCTCGAATTATTTTACAGGTGAAGAGCCAGGTCTGCAGGGGAGGTAAAGAAGGGCGCCCAAATCAAGTGCCCTACATCTTTGTGTGGGAGGACCTGGCGAAAAACCCCCCAGCCTGGGTAAAACCTTTCCTCCTTTCCAACAGGGCGGTGGCAGAGCTCGATCCTACTATACCCACCACCGCCCTGAGGATGAAGCCCAGTTCTGAGTTGTCAGCAGTTGCCCTGGGGGTGGAACCCCCTCCGATCCTACCCGCCACACCCTTAGTATCGGAAATTGCAGATCCATTGCAGGAATTGGACACCCTCAAACCTGAAAAACCCTTAGCTCTCTCAGGCGAGCAGGAAGATCTTTTGTCTTTTGAAGACTGCGTAAGAAAAGATAGAGGAAGAAGGACCCCCGTCCTGTCCTAACTGGCCAGCCTCCTCCTCCATATAACTAGGATTACAAGCCCTGACAGGACTTGCAGGGCCTGTTTTACTAACATTAATTTTACTGTACTTAAATGAAGCTTTGTGGGAGACTCAGACTCTACTGCCAGACTCCCCTGAGGAGTTTAACTGAAGGGGTTAAAGTTTTTTTAGTTAAAAAAGGGGAAGTTTAAGATGGGCTAAGAAAAAGGAACTAACTAGGATCCTGGCCACCACAGTTAAAAGAAAGCAGAAGTAAGGGAGAATCAGGGTAAGCAGGGACCCCCGGAGACTGGCAAAAGCACAGAGAAGTGCCCAAAAGGACAAGTCTGCCTAAGGTCCGGCTAACAACGAGAATCTAGTAGTGTACGACTGCCACCCGTGAACTGACCGAAACGGCCCCTGCAAGACGACAAGAGAGGACGACAGCAGTGGAGTGGTGAGACTGGGCGACAGCAGCCCCTCGGCCCCTCCCTCGTTGGGACACGTGTGGTCCGACATGGTTGGGGATAATGTTGGGGATGCGGGCTCTGCCCAGGTTCCTGTGGTTAATGCTCCATCACCCCCTGCGGTGTCTGGGATGGGCCCACGCGATATCCCCCTAGCGTCCGGAGTTCAACGGAGATAACAGTGGGAGACGGCCGAACGAGGACAGTGGTCTGGGTTTCCACCTTCAACCCCCCCCCCCCGAGGACTCTGCTCGGCAGGCAGGGCTGATCGCTATGGACCATGCACTCCGTGCAGCTAAGAAAAAGGAGCGGGTGGCAATGCACAAGAACAGCAGATATGCTCTCGCCACTACCCACGGGGAACTCAACATGGACAGAGGCTTTATCGACCAGGAAGAAGAATTGCGCCAATGTTTCTCTGATTTGGACTACCAAAGGTACTGGGGTCAGACACCGGGCCGGCTTTCGTCTCCAGGGTAAGTCAGACGGTGGCACAGGTGTTGGAAATAGGAAGTTGCATTGTGTTTATGGGGTAAGTCAGATGGTGGTAGCGGTGGCCAAGGTACTGGGGATATAGTTAGGTAAAACGTTTGATTAATGGAGGAGACTGGCACTGGAGACTGGGTCAGATTGCTGTTACACAATTTCTATATAACACTACATTTTTATACTGCCACCCTTTTGCAATTATCCCTACCCTGTTAACTTGCTTCCGTGCCTTATAGCTGACTCACGAGTCCATAGGGAAGCAGCTAAACATCTGATCAAGATTCCTGAACTGCGCTGAAGCACTGACCACACCAACAGCAATAAAGGTGGTCGGGATCACCGCCTGGGTTCACACGTCACACAACAGGAGGGCAGCAGCTAAACAGAATCAAGGACAAGTCGACACCAAAATGAAAACTACAACGCACCCAAAAATCACTCAAGATAAGACCTTTAAAGACTGTTTAGTATTTATGATGATGTTAATCTTTCTTACCCCGATTATGGGCAGCCCACCCGTTTTAAGGAGACTAACGTGGGAGGTAAAATCTGGAACTAACAAGGTCGTGTGGTCTGTTACCCACGTAGCCCCTTCTGGGACGTGGTGGCCTTCATTACACCCTGATGTCTGTCACTTAGTCGCAGGACTAAACCCCCAAGACATCCCTAACATGTCTCATAAACAAGTAGCCCTATGGACCGGGTGTAAGAATCCCAGATTTAGATGCCCTCTTCGACAAGTTGAGTTTTATGTGTGCCCTAAGAATGGCAGGTCCAGGGAAGAAAAGCAGCGGTGCGGGGGGCCAAAATCCTTTTACTGTAAAACCTGGAAATGTGCGACCACGGGTCACGCATATTGGAAACCCTCCTCTAGTTGGGATTGGATTACTGTACACCGTAATTTTATTCCTGGAAAAGATCCCAACTGCTCTGTGCCCCTTAATATTTCCTTCACAGATGAAGGAAAAAAGGCCACCCTCACAGACTGGAAAAGGGGAAGGACTTGGGGTTTACGGTTTTATCTTGCTGGCAGCGACCCTGGCAGCGACCCTGGGTTCCAATTTACAATTCGACTTAAAGAACAACCTATCTCTCAGTCAATACTGGCAGATCGGAGGCCTGTGCCTAGGGTTATATCCCCAAAATCCCGAGGCCAACCCCCGACCTCTCTACCCTCCCGGGCAACATGGGCAGCTGTGAGTCCTAGCTTATCTCTTGCCCCACGACCGGTTTCATCATGGTCGGGCACAGGAGACCGCCTTTTAAGCCTAATATATGGGGCCTACCAGGCATTAAATAATTCTGACCCTAATAGAACCCAGGATTGCTGGATGTGCCTTGCCTTACCTCCCCCTTATTACGAGGGAGTGGCTGTCATTGGAAATTGGACTATCCATACTACTATCCCTCCCCGGTGCTTCGATTTGCCATCCTACCGGCTAACTCTTACAGAAGTAACAGGACAAGGGCTTTGTGTAGGTTCTGTACCCCCTCGATACCAGGGCCTTTGTAACAAAACCATGACCCTTAAACCAGGCGACCATTACTTAGCAGGGCCAGATGGGTCATATTGGGCATGTAATACTGGCCTGACCCCCTGTGTCCATGGAATAGTCCATAATCAACTAACTCATGAATGGTGTGTCATGGTTGAAATATGGCCTCGGGTCACGTTACATAGCCCTGAAGAAGTCTACCAACACTATGAGGGAAATCTCCGGTTCCGTAGGGAACCCGTCTCCATAACACTAGCTCTTATCTTAGGAGGACTCACAGTCGGGGGTATAGGGGCAGGCATAGGTACCGGAACTGCTGCGTTACATAAGACAAATCAATTCCACCTGCTACAAGAAGCTATGCATTCAGATTTACGAGCCCTAGAAGAATCTGTTAGTGCCTTGGAAAAATCCTTAACCTCACTTTCTGAGGTAGTCTTACAAAACAGAAGGGGACTGGATTTAGTATTTCTAAAAGAAGGGGGACTTTGTGCAGCCTTAAAAGAAGAGTGTTGTTTCTATGTGGATCACACTGGAGTAGTTAGAGATAATATGGCAAAATTAAGGGAAAGACTAAAACAGCGAGAGAGCTATTTTAAGACAGAACAGTCTTGGTTTCAGGGCTGGTTTAATTCATCCCCTTGGCTCACAACTCTAGTTTCCTCTGTCGCAGGGCCCCTAGTAATAATACTCTTAATTTTAACCATTGGACCCTGCATAATAAATAGGCTTCTTCAGTTTGTTAACGATAGACTGTCTGTTACTCACGCCTTAATGTTAACCCTACAACATCAAAGTTTAAAATCGGAGAACCAAAGGCAAAACCAAAGGCAGGCCCAAAGTGAAGAAGTGTATGCAAATATGCTTTAAAATTTTAAGATTAAAATTTGACAAAAAGAAAAAGGGGGGAATGAAGGGGAATAAAAGAATAAAAGCATTAGGGGAATAAAAGATATTAGGCAGGTTTAAAATGGAGTTGCTTGGCTAACTGCATATTGTTATGCTTTTGTACAAAATGCTTTGGCTTGCAAAATGTTTTTTTAAGATAACTAGACTTTAGCTGACCTTGTAACATGTGATGATTGTGCTAATGCCTTTATGAGATAATGGAGCATGTGAGACCACAAAAACAGAAGTTGATTGGAAATGTACCCAACCTATGTCATGATGACCCCGTGTTTGTGCTTGCTCAAGGATTTTGCCCCCTCAGCCTGGAAAAACCCTTTTACCTTGTGATGATTCGTCATGCTGCGGTTTATCTTGTGATTTTTGGTAATGCTATGGAGATATGCTAATGTTGCGGTTTTAAGCCTTAAATATTGTGGACAATTGAAGGTCGGGGTCGTTCTCTCTGCACTGCTGCTTTGTAGTGTTACTGAGACGGCCCATCTGCGCAGATGTAATAAACTTCCTCTTGTTCTTTGCATCGATTGGAATGGATTTCGTGTTTCTGGGGTCGGTAGAAGTGTGAGACACCTGGCGGGGGTCTTACATTCTTGGGGGCTCGTCCGGGATTCGAGACCCCAGACCCATGCTCCATCTTCCAATCGGAGGTAAGTTTCTTCTGTTCCGTGTATTGTCTTTTGTGAGTTTTATTGGTGTTTACGTTTACGGGCGGTGTTTCACTGTCCATCTCCCCGGGGCGCCTGGCGTACCGGTGTTTCTTTCCCCGGGGCGCCTGGCGTACCGGTGTTTGTTTCTGTATACAATTGTGCCTGCGCAGGACCTGTATCTGTAGTGAGCCAGTAGTAGGCAAGACAGACGTGTCAAGACCCCTGGCTCAGGCCTTGGAGGACGCTCCATTGGCGGTATTCTGGGGAGCCTGGCGGGTGGCAGCCGCTTCGCTCCCATTGGAAGTTCTGGTTAGGGAAAGGTTTTCTTCCCCGGGAGAAGGGCTGGTGGCAGCAGCAGCTCCCGTCAGTGGTTTAAGTTTTTGGTTTCTTCTTTTCCGGGAGAGGGCTGGTGGCAGCAGCCGCTCCCGTTCGTGGTTTCAGTTTTGTCTCGGTTTGTTGTTGCGCGCAGGTCTCGTCTTATTAGGGCGCGCAGGTCTTGTTCCATTGTTGTGTGCAGTGTTTTTGTGAGAGGTTTTCTTCCCCAGGAGAAGAGGGCTGGTGGCAGTAGCCACTCCCGTCGGAAGTTGTGGTTTCGGTTCTTTCTTGGTTTTGCGCGCAGTGTCTTTGTGAGTCTTGTCATTTGTGAATTTTGTGATTGTTTCTGTGTTCTAATATACTCTCCTGATTTGCCTTTCCCTCCAACATGGGACAGGAATTAACTACACCTTTGAGTCTTACTTTAGGTCATTGGAGAGAGGTCCGGGAGCGGGCCCAAAACTTGTCTATAAGAGTGCAAAAGAAGAACTGGACAAGTTTCTGTACATCCGAGTGGCCAGCCTTAAACATCGGGTGGCCACGGGATGGGACTTTTGACTCTCGAATTATTTTACAGGTGAAGAGCCAGGTCTGCAGGGGAGGTAAAGAAGGGCGCCCAAATCAAGTGCCCTACATCTTTGTGTGGGAGGACCTGGCGAAAAACCCCCCAGCCTGGGTAAAACCTTTCCTCCTTTCCAACAGGGCGGTGGCAGAGCTCGATCCTACTATACCCACCACCGCCCTGAGGATGAAGCCCAGTTCTGAGTTGTCAGCAGTTGCCCTGGGGGTGGAACCCCCTCCGATCCTACCCGCCACACCCTTAGTATCGGAAATTGCAGATCCATTGCAGGAATTGGACACCCTCAAACCTGAAAAACCCTTAGCTCTCTCAGGCGAGCAGGAAGATCTTTTGTCTTTTGAAGACTGCGTAAGAAAAGATAGAGGAAGAAGGACCCCCGTCCTGTCCTAACTGGCCAGCCTCCTCCTCCATATAACTAGGATTACAAGCCCTGACAGGACTTGCAGGGCCTGTTTTACTAACATTAATTTTACTGTACTTAAATGAAGCTTTGTGGGAGACTCAGACTCTACTGCCAGACTCCCCTGAGGAGTTTAACTGAAGGGGTTAAAGTTTTTTTAGTTAAAAAAGGGGAAGTTTAAGATGGGCTAAGAAAAAGGAACTAACTAGGATCCTGGCCACCACAGTTAAAAGAAAGCAGAAGTAAGGGAGAATCAGGGTAAGCAGGGACCCCCGGAGACTGGCAAAAGCACAGAGAAGTGCCCAAAAGGACAAGTCTGCCTAAGGTCCGGCTAACAACGAGAATCTAGTAGTGTACGACTGCCACCCGTGAACTGACCGAAACGGCCCCTGCAAGACGACAAGAGAGGACGACAGCAGTGGAGTGGTGAGACTGGGCGACAGCAGCCCCTCGGCCCCTCCCTCGTTGGGACACGTGTGGTCCGACATGGTTGGGGATAATGTTGGGGATGCGGGCTCTGCCCAGGTTCCTGTGGTTAATGCTCCATCACCCCCTGCGGTGTCTGGGATGGGCCCACGCGATATCCCCCTAGCGTCCGGAGTTCAACGGAGATAACAGTGGGAGACGGCCGAACGAGGACAGTGGTCTGGGTTTCCACCTTCAACCCCCCCCCCCCGAGGACTCTGCTCGGCAGGCAGGGCTGATCGCTATGGACCATGCACTCCGTGCAGCTAAGAAAAAGGAGCGGGTGGCAATGCACAAGAACAGCAGATATGCTCTCGCCACTACCCACGGGGAACTCAACATGGACAGAGGCTTTATCGACCAGGAAGAAGAATTGCGCCAATGTTTCTCTGATTTGGACTACCAAAGGTACTGGGGTCAGACACCGGGCCGGCTTTCGTCTCCAGGGTAAGTCAGACGGTGGCACAGGTGTTGGAAATAGGAAGTTGCATTGTGTTTATGGGGTAAGTCAGATGGTGGTAGCGGTGGCCAAGGTACTGGGGATATAGTTAGGTAAAACGTTTGATTAATGGAGGAGACTGGCACTGGAGACTGGGTCAGATTGCTGTTACACAATTTCTATATAACACTACATTTTTATACTGCCACCCTTTTGCAATTATCCCTACCCTGTTAACTTGCTTCCGTGCCTTATAGCTGACTCACGAGTCCATAGGGAAGCAGCTAAACATCTGATCAAGATTCCTGAACTGCGCTGAAGCACTGACCACACCAACAGCAATAAAGGTGGTCGGGATCACCGCCTGGGTTCACACGTCACACAACAGGAGGGCAGCAGCTAAACAGAATCAAGGACAAGTCGACACCAAAATGAAAACTACAACGCACCCAAAAATCACTCAAGATAAGACCTTTAAAGACTGTTTAGTATTTATGATGATGTTAATCTTTCTTACCCCGATTATGGGCAGCCCACCCGTTTTAAGGAGACTAACGTGGGAGGTAAAATCTGGAACTAACAAGGTCGTGTGGTCTGTTACCCACGTAGCCCCTTCTGGGACGTGGTGGCCTTCATTACACCCTGATGTCTGTCACTTAGTCGCAGGACTAAACCCCCAAGACATCCCTAACATGTCTCATAAACAAGTAGCCCTATGGACCGGGTGTAAGAATCCCAGATTTAGATGCCCTCTTCGACAAGTTGAGTTTTATGTGTGCCCTAAGAATGGCAGGTCCAGGGAAGAAAAGCAGCGGTGCGGGGGGCCAAAATCCTTTTACTGTAAAACCTGGAAATGTGCGACCACGGGTCACGCATATTGGAAACCCTCCTCTAGTTGGGATTGGATTACTGTACACCGTAATTTTATTCCTGGAAAAGATCCCAACTGCTCTGTGCCCCTTAATATTTCCTTCACAGATGAAGGAAAAAAGGCCACCCTCACAGACTGGAAAAGGGGAAGGACTTGGGGTTTACGGTTTTATCTTGCTGGCAGCGACCCTGGCAGCGACCCTGGGTTCCAATTTACAATTCGACTTAAAGAACAACCTATCTCTCAGTCAATACTGGCAGATCGGAGGCCTGTGCCTAGGGTTATATTCCCAAAATCCCGAGGCCAACCCCTGACCTCTCTACCCTCCCGGGCAACATGGGCAGCTGTGAGTCCTAGCTTATCTCTTGCCCCACGACCGGTTTCATCATGGTCGGGCACAGGAGACCGCCTTTTAAGCCTAATATATGGGGCCTACCAGGCATTAAATAATTCTGACCCTAATAGAACCCAGGATTGCTGGATGTGCCTTGCCTTACCTCCCCCTTATTACGAGGGAGTGGCTGTCATTGGAAATTGGACTATCCATACTACTATCCCTCCCCGGTGCTTCGATTTGCCATCCTACCGGCTAACTCTTACAGAAGTAACAGGACAAGGGCTTTGTGTAGGTTCTGTACCCCCTCGATACCAGGGCCTTTGTAACAAAACCATGACCCTTAAACCAGGCGACCATTACTTAGCAGGGCCAGATGGGTCATATTGGGCATGTAATACTGGCCTGACCCCCTGTGTCCATGGAATAGTCCATAATCAACTAACTCATGAATGGTGTATCATGGTTGAAATATGGCCTCGGGTCACGTTACATAGCCCTGAAGAAGTCTACCAACACTATGAGGGAAATCTCCGGTTCCGTAGGGAACCCGTCTCCATAACACTAGCTCTTATCTTAGGAGGACTCACAGTCGGGGGTATAGGGGCAGGCATAGGTACCGGAACTGCTGCGTTACATAAGACAAATCAATTCCACCTGCTACAAGAAGCTATGCATTCAGATTTACGAGCCCTAGAAGAATCTGTTAGTGCCTTGGAAAAATCCTTAACCTCACTTTCTGAGGTAGTCTTACAAAACAGAAGGGGACTGGATTTAGTATTTCTAAAAGAAGGGGGACTTTGTGCAGCCTTAAAAGAAGAGTGTTGTTTCTATGTGGATCACACTGGAGTAGTTAGAGATAATATGGCAAAATTAAGGGAAAGACTAAAACAGCGAGAGAGCTATTTTAAGACAGAACAGTCTTGGTTTCAGGGCTGGTTTAATTCATCCCCTTGGCTCACAACTCTAGTTTCCTCTGTCGCAGGGCCCCTAGTAATAATACTCTTAATTTTAACCATTGGACCCTGCATAATAAATAGGCTTCTTCAGTTTGTTAACGATAGACTGTCTGTTACTCACGCCTTAATGTTAACCCTACAACATCAAAGTTTAAAATCGGAGAACCAAAGGCAAAACCAAAGGCAGGCCCAAAGTGAAGAAGTGTATGCAAATATGCTTTAAAATTTTAAGATTAAAATTTGACAAAAAGAAAAAGGGGGGAATGAAGGGGAATAAAAGAATAAAAGCATTAGGGGAATAAAAGATATTAGGCAGGTTTAAAATGGAGTTGCTTGGCTAACTGCATATTGTTCTGCTTTTGTACAAAATGCTTTGGCTTGCAAAATGTTTTTTTTAAGATAACTAGACTTTAGCTGACCTTGTAACATGTGATGATTGTGCTAATGCCTTTATGAGATAATGGAGCATGTGAGACCACAAAAACAGAAGTTGATTGGAAATGTACCCAACCTATGTCATGATGACCCCGTGTTTGTGCTTGCTCAAGGATTTTGCCCCCTCAGCCTGGAAAAATCCTTTTACCTTGTGATGATTCGTCATGCTGCGGTTTATCTTGTGATTTTTGGTAATGCTATGGAGATATGCTAATGTTGCGGTTTTAAGCCTTAAATGTTGTGGACAATTGAAGGTCGGGGTCGTTCTATCTGCACTGCTGCTTTGTAGTGTTACTGAGACGTCCCATCTGCGCAGATGTAATAAATTTCCTCTTGTTCTTTGCATCGATTGGAATGGATTTCGTGTTTCTGGGGTCGGTAGAAGTGTGAGACACCTGGCGGGGGTCTTACAATATTATCCACGGACTTTATTGTTTTGAATGTTTTTTTTCAGGAAACATTTAATTTTCTGCTTGGAAACACTAATTCTTTCCACATGGATACACCAGCTCTACACATTCATATTTTCTAGGAAGGAACCTAGAGGAACTGCGGCAAACAAACATGATGTTTCTGTTTGTATAGATGACATTTGATGCACTTGCCTAACGAAAAGACTTTGCTTTTCTCCAAAACCATTTCTACTGTGATTTTCTCAGTCCATTGCATACGAATTCCAAACCAGTGTGTCCGGATAAGACTGGATGAAACCGGAAATATCTGGTTGATTTGTGCCTAACTCAATCCCAGATATTGTTACTGCCTCTGTGTTTGTGTTTTCCTGATATTATCCACGGACTTTATTGTTTTGAATGTTTTTTATCAGAGAACGTTTAATTTTCTGCTTGGAAACACTAATTGGTTCCACATGGAGACACCAGCTCTACACATTGGTATTTTTTAGGAAGAAAGCTAGAGGAACTGCTGCAAACAAACATGATATTTCTGTTTGTATAGATGACATTTGCTGCACTTTCCCATCGAAAAGACATTGTTTTCCTCCAAAACCATTTTTGCTGTGATTTTCTGGTCCATTGCATACGAATTCCATACCAGTTTCTCCGGATATGACTGGATGAAACCGGAAATATCTGGTTGATTTGTGCCTAACTCAATCCCAGATATTGTTACCGCTTCTGTGTTTGTGTATTCCAGATATTATCCACAGACTTTATTGTTTTGAATGTTTTTATCAGGGAACATTTAATTTTCTGCTTGGAAACACTAATTGGTTTCACATGGAGACACCAGCTCTACACATTCATATTTTCTAGGGAGAAAGCTAGAGGAACTGCTGCAAACAAACATGATATTTCTGTTTGTATAGATGACATTTGCTGCACTTTCCCATCGAAAAGACATTGTTTTCCTCCAAAACCATTTTTGCTGTGATTTTCTGGTCCATTGCATACGAATTCCATACCAGTTTCTCCGGATATGACTGGATGAAACCGGAAATATCTGGTTGATTTTTGCCTAACTCAATCCCAGATATTGTTACCACCTCTGTGTTTGTTTGTTCCTGATATTATCCATAGACTTTATTGTTTTGAATTTTTTTTTTCAGAAACATTTAATTTTCTGCTTGGAAACACTAATTGTTTCCACATGGAGACACCAGCTCTACACATTCGTATTTTCTAGGGAGAAAGCTAGAGGAACTGCGGCAAACAAACATGATCTTTCTGTTGGTATAGATGACATTTGATGCACTTGCCTAACGAAAAGATTTTGCTTTTCTCCAAAACCATTTCTACTGTGATTTTCTCGGTCCATTGCATACAAATTCTACACGAGTTTGTCCGGATATGACTGGATGAAACCGGAAATATCTATTTTTGTTTTGGCTAACTCAATCCCAGATATTGTTACCGCCTCTGTGTTTGTGTATTCCAGATATTATCCACAGACTTTATTGATTTGAATGTTTTTTTATCAGGGAACATTTAATTTTCTGCTTGGAAACACTAATTGGTTCCACATGGAGACACCAGCTCTACACATTCGTATTTTCTAGGGAGAAAGCTAGAGGAACTGCGGCAAACAAACATGATCTTTCTGTTGGTATAGATGACATTTGATGCACTTGCCTAACGAAAAGACTTTGCTTTTCTCCAAAACCATTTTTGCTGTGATTTTCTGTTCCATTGCATATGAATTCAAGAACAGTTTGTCCAGCTAGGACTGGATGAAACCGGAAATATCCTGTTGATTTTTGGCTAACACAATCCTAACTATTGTTACCGCCTCTGTGTTTGTGTATTCCTGATATTATCCACAGACTTTATTGTTTTGAATGTTTTTTTATCAGAGAAAGTTTAATTTTCTGCTGGGTAACACTAATTGGTTCCACATGGAGACACCAGCTCTACACATTGGTATTTTCTAGGGAGAAAGCTAGAGGAACTGCTGCAAACAAACATGATATTTCTGTTTGTACAGATGACATTTGATGCACTTGCCTAACGAAAAGACTTTGCTTTTCTCCAAAACGAATTTTACTGTGATTTTCTCGGTCCATTGCATACGAATTCCACACAAGTTTGTCCGGATATGACTGGATGAAACCGGAAGTGTCTGGTTGATTTGTGCCTAACTCAATCCCAGATATTGTTACTGCCTCTGTGTTTGTGTTTTCCTGATATTATCCACGGACTTTATTGTTTTGAATGGTTTTTTATCAGGAAATATTTAATTTTCTGCTTGGAAACACGAATTCTTTCCACATGGAGACACCAACTCTACACTTCGTATTTTCTAGGATGAAATCTAGAGGAACTGCGGCAAACAAACATGATCTTTCTGTTTGTATAGATGACATTTGATGCACTTGCCTAACGAAAAGACTTTGCTTTTCTCCGAAACCATTTTTACTGTGATTTTCTGGTCCATTGTATGTGAATTCAAGAACAGTTTGTCCGGATATGACTGGATGAATCCGGAAATATCCGGTTAATTTTTGCCTTACTCAATCCCAGATATTGTTACCGCATCTGTGTTTGCGTATTCCTGATATTATCCACAGACTTTATTGTTTTGAAGGTTTTTTTTTCAGGAAACATTTAATTTTCTGCTTGGAAACACTAATTGGTTCCACATGGAGACACCAGCTCTACACATTCGTATTTTCTCGGGAGAAAGCTAGAGGAACTGCGACAAACAAACATGATATTTCTGTTTGTATAGATGACATTTGATGCACTTGCCTAATGAAAAGACTTTGCTTTTCTCCAAAACCATTTCTACTGTGATTTTCTCGGTCCATTGCATACGAATTCCACACCAGTTTGTCCGGATATGACTGTAGGAAACCAGAAATATCCGGTTGTGTTTTGGGTAACTCAATCGGAAATATTGCTACAGACTCTGTGTTTGTGTTTTTTGGATATTATCGATGGACTTATTGTTTTGAATGTTTTATCAGGGAACATTTAATTTTGTATCGTTGAAACACTAATTGTTTCCACATGGACACACCAGCTCTACACATTCGTATTTTCTAGGGAGAAAGCTAGAGGAACTGTGGAACAAACATGATGTTTCTGTTTGTATAGATGACATTTCATGCACTTGGCTAAAGAAAAGACTTTGCTTTTCTCCAAAACCATTTCTACTGTGATTTTCTCGGTCCATTGCATAAAAATTCCACTCCAGTTTGTCCGGATATGACTGGATGAAACCGGAAATATCTGGTTTTGTTTTGGCTAACTGAATCCCAGATATTGTTACCGCCTCTGTGTTTGTTTATTCCTGATATTATCCACGGACTTTATTGTTTTGAATGTTATTTTTCAGGAAACATTTAATTTTCTGCTTGGAAACACTAATTCTTTCCACATGGAGACACCAGCTCTACACATTTGCATTTTCTAGGGAGAAAGCTAGAGGAACTGCGGTAAAGAAACATGATATTTCTGTTTGTATAGATGACATTTTATGCACTTGCCTAACGAAAAGACTTTGATTTTCTCCAAAACCATTTGTACTGTGATTTTCTCGGTCCGTTGCATACGAATTCCACACCAGTTTGTCTGGATATGACTGGATGACACCAGAAATATCCGCTTTTGTTTTGGCTAACTCACTCCCAGATAATGCTACATCCGCAATGTTTGTGTATTCCTGATATTATCTACGGACTTTATTGTTTTGAATGTTTTGTATCAGGGAACATTTAATTTTATACCGTTGAAAAACTAATTATTTCCACATGGGGACACCAGCTCTACACATTCGTATTTTCTAGGGAGATTGCTAGAGGAACTGTGGCAAACAAACATGGTATTTCTGTTTTTATATATGACATTTTATGCTCTTTCCTAACGAAACGACTTTTCTTTTCCGCAAAACCATTTTTACTGTTATTTTCCCGCTCCATTGTATACGAGTCCACACCAGTTTGTCCGGATATTACTGAATGATAACGGAAATATCCAGTTTTTTTGGCTAACTCAATCCGAAATATTGCTACAGACTCTGTGTTTGTGTTTTCTGGATATTATCGATGGAATTATTGTTTTGAATGTTTTTATCAGGGAACATTTAATTTTGTACCATTGAAACACTAATTGGTTCCACATGGAGACACTAGCTCTACACATTCAAATTTTTCTAGGGAGAAAGCTAGAGGAACTGCTGCAAACAAACATGGTATTTCTCTTTGTATAGATGACATTTTATTCTCTTGCCTAACGAAAAGACTTTGCTTTTCTCCAAAACCATTTTTACTGCGAATTTCTCGGTCCATTGCATAGGAATTACACACCAGTTTGTGCGGATATGACTGGAGGATACCGGGAATATCCGGTTTTGTTTTGGCTATCTCAATCCGCAATATTGTGAAAGCCTCTGTGTTTGTATTTTCTGTATATTATCAAGGTACTTTATTTTTTTGAACGGTTTTATCAAGGAACATTTAACTTTGTACCGTTGAAACACTAATTGGTTCACAATGGGAAAACCAGCTCTACACATTCGAATTTTCTAGGGAGATTGCTAGAGGAACTGCGGCAAACAAACATGATATTTCTGTTTGTATCGATGATATTTTATCTACTTCCCTAATGAAAAGACTTTGCTTTTCTATAAAACCATTTTTTATTGTGATTTTCTCAGTCCATTGCATACAAATTGCACACAAGTTCGTCCGGATATGACTGCATGAAACCGGAAATATCTGGTTATCTTTTGGCTAACTCAATCCCAGTTATTGTTACCGCCTCTCTGTTTGTGTATTCCAGATATTATCCACATGCTTTATTGTTTTGAATGTTTTTTATCAGGGAACATTTAATTTTCTGCTTGGAAACACTAACTGTTTCCACATGGAAACACCAGCTCTACACATTCGTATTTTCTAGGAAGAAAGCTAGAGGAACTGCGGCAAACAAACATGATCTTTCTGTTTGTATAGATGACATTTGATGCACTTGCCTAACGTAAAGACTTTGCTTTTCTCCAAAACGATTTTTACTGTTATTTTCTCGGTCCATTGCATACGAATTCCACACCACTTTGTCCGGATATGACTGTAGGAAACCAGAAATATCCGGTTGTGTTTTGGGTAACTCAATCCGAAATATTGCTACAGATTTTGTGTTTGTGTTTTCTGGATATTATCGATGGACTTATTGTTTTGAATGTTTTTATCAGGGAACATTTAATTTTCTGCTTGGAAACACTAATTGTTTCCACATGGAGACACCAGCTCTACACATTCGTATTTTCTAGGGAGAAAGCTAGAGGAACTGCGGCAAACAAACATGATATTTCTGTTTGTATAGATGACATTTGATGCACTTGCCTAATGTAAAGACTTTGCTTTTCTCCAAAACCATTTCTACTGTGATTTTCTGGTCCATTGCATACAAATTCCACACCATAATGTCCGGATATGACTGGATGTAACCTGAAATATCTGGATGATTTTTGCCTCATTCAGTCCCAGATATTGTTACCGCCTCTGTGTTTGTGTATTCCTGATATTATCCATGGACTTTATTGTTTGAATGTTTTTTTTTTCAGGAAACATTTAATTTTCTGCTTGGAAACACTAATTGTTTCCAGATGGAGACACCAGCTCTACACATTCGTATTTTCTAGGGTGAAAGCTAGAGGAACTGTGGCAAACAAACATGATATTTCTGTTTGTATAGATGACATTTGATGCACTTGCCTAACTAAAAGACTTTTCTTTTCTCCAAAACCATTTCTACTGTGATTTTCTCGGTCCATTGCATACGAATTCCACACCTGTTTGTCCGGATATGACTGTAGGAAACTAGAAATATCCGGTTGTGTTTTAGGTAACTCAATCCGAAATATTGCTACAGACTCTGTGTTTGTGTTTTATGGATGTTATCGTTGGACTTATTCTTTTGAATGTTTTTATCATGGAACATTTAATTTTGTACCGTTGAAACACCAATTGTTTCCACATGGGAACACCAGCTCTACACATTCGTATTTTCTAGGAAGAAAGCTAGAGGAACTGCGGCAAACAAACATTATATTTCTGTTTGTATAGATGACATTTGATGCACTTGCCTAACGAAAAGACTTTGCTTTTCTTGAAACCATTTTTACTGTGATTTTATCAGTCCATTGCATACGAATTCCACACCACTTTGTCCGTATATAACTGGATGAAACCGGAAATATCTGGTTTTGTTTTGGCTAACTCAATATCAGATATTGTTACCGACTCTGTGTTTGTGTATTCCAGATATTATCCACAAACTTTATTGTTTTGAATGTTTTTTATCAGGGAACATTTAATTTTCTGCTTGGAAACACTAATTGGTTCCACATGGAGACACCAGCTCTACACATTCGTATTTTCTAGGAAGAAAGCTAGAGGAACTGCCACAAACAAACATGATATTTCTGTTTGTATAGATGACATTTGATGCACTTGCCTAACGTAAAGACTTTGCTTTTCTCCAAAACCGTTTTTACTGTGATTTTCTGGTCCATTGCATACGAATTCCACACCAGTTTGTCCGGATATGACTGGATGAAACCGGAAATATCTGGTTTTGTTTTGGCTAACTCAATCCCAGATATTGTTACCGCCTCTGTGTTTGTGTATTCCAGATATTATCCACAGACTTTATTGTTTTGAATGTTTTTTGTCAGGGAACATTTAATTTTCTGCTTGGAAACACTAATTGTTTCCACATGGAGACACCAGCTCTACACATTCGCATTTTCTAGGAAGAAAGCTAGAGGAACTGCGGCAAACAAACATGATATTTCTGTTTGTATAGATGACATTTGATGCACTTGCCTAACGTAAAGACTTTGCTTTTCTCCAAAACCATTTGTACTGTGATTTTCTCGGTCCATTGCATACAAATTCCACACCAGAATGTCCGGATATGACTGGATGTAACCTGAAATATCTGGTTGATTTTTACCTCACTCAATCCCAGTTATTGTTACCGCCTCTGTGTTTGTGTTTTCCTGATATTATCCACGGACTTTATTGTTTTGAATGTTTTTTTTTGGAAACATTTAATTCTCTGCTTGGAAACACTAATTGTTTCCACATGGAGACACCAGCTCTACACATTCATATTTTCTAGGAAGAATGCTAGAGGAACAGCGGCAAACAAACATGGTATTTCTATTTGTATAGATGACATTTGATGCACTTGCCTAACGAAAAGACTTTGCTTTTCTCCAAAACCATTCTACCTTGATTTTCTCGGTCCATTGCATACGAATTCCACACCACTTTGTCCGGATATGACTGTAGGAAACCAGAAATATCAGGTTGTGTTTTGGGTAACTCAATCCGAAATATTGCTACAGACTCTGTGTTTGTGTTTTCTGGATATTATCGATGGACTTATTGTTTTGAATGTTTTTATCAGGGAACATTTAATTTTCTGCTTGGAAACACTAATTGTTTCCACATGGAGACACCAGCTCTACACATTCGTATTTTCTAGGAAGAAAGCTAGAGGAACTGCGGCAAACAAACATGATCTTTCTGTTGGTATAGATGACATTTGATGCACTTGCCTAACGAAAAGACTTTGCTTTTCTCCAAAACGATTTTTACTGTGATTTTCTTGGTGCATTGCATACGAATTCCACACCAGTTTGTCCGGATATGACTGGATGAAACCGGAAATATCTGGTTGATTTGTGCCTAACTCAATCCCAGATATTGTTACTGCCTCTGTGTTTGTTTATTCCAGATGTTATCGACAGACTTTATTGTTTTGAATGTTATTTATCAGGGAACATTTAATTTTCTGCTTGGAAACACTAATTGGTTCCACATGGAGACACCAGCTCTACACATTCGTATTTTCTAGGGAGAAAGCTAAAGGATCTGCGGCAAACAAACATGTTATTTCTGTTTGTATAGAAGACATTTGATGCACTTGCCTAACGAAAAGACTTTGCTTTTCTCCAAAACCATTTCTACTGTGATTTTCTGGTCTATTGCATACGAATTCCACACCAGTTTCTCCGATATGACTGGATGAAACCGGAAATATCCGGTTGATTTTTGCCTAACTCAATCCCAGATATTGCTACAGTATCTGTGTTTGTTTTTTCTGGATATTATCCACAGACTTTATTGATTTGAATGTTTTTTATTAGGGAACATTTCATTTTGAGCTTGGATACAGTAATTGGTTCAACGTGGAGACACCAGCTCTACAATTTTGTATTTCTCGGGAGAAAGCTAGAGGAACTGTGACAATCAAACATGATATTTCTGTTTGTATATATGACATTTTATGCTCTTGCCTAACGAAAAGACTTTGCTTTTCTCCAAAACCATTTTTACTCTGATTTTCTCGGTCCATTGCATAAGAATTCCACACCAGTTTCTTCGGATATCACTGGATGAAAACAGAACTATCCGGTTTATTTTGGTTAACTCAATCCGAAATATTGTGAAAGCCTCTGTGTTTGTGTTTGTTGGATATTATCGATGGACTTTATTGTTTTGAATGTTTTTATCAGGGAACATTTAATTTTGTACCATTGAAACACTAATTGGTTCATCGTGGGAACACCAGCTCCACACATTCATATTTTCTAGGGAGAAATCTAGAGGAACTTCGGCAAAGAAACATGATAATTCTGTTTGTATAGATGACATTTTATGCACTTGCCTAAAGAAAATACTTTGCTTTTCTCCAAAACCATTTTTAATCTGATTTTCTCAGTCCATTACATAGGAATTCCACAGCACTTTTTCCGATATGACTTGATGAAACCAGAAATATCTGGTTGTCTTTTTGTTAACTCAATCCAAAATATTGCTACAGCCTCTGTGTTTGTTTATTCCTGATATTATCCATGGAGTTTATTTTTTGAATTTTTTTTCAGGGAACATTTAATTTGTGCTTGGAAACACTAATTGGTTCCACATGGAGTCACCAGCTCTACACATTCGTATTTTCTAGGGAGAAAGCTAGAGGAACAGCAGCAAACAAACATGATATTTCTGTTTGTATAGATGACATTTTATGCAGTTGCCTGAGGAAAATACGTTGTTTTTCTCCAAAACCATTTTTACTGTTATTTCTCGGTCCATTGCATACGAATTCCACACCAGTTTGTCCGGATATGACTGGATGAAACGGGAAATATCCAGTTTTTTTGGCTAACTCATCCCAGATGTTGCTACAGCCTCTGTTTTTGTGTATTCCGGATATTATCCACGGACTTTATTTTTTTTGAATGTTTTCTTATCTGGGAACATTTAATTTTCTACCTTAGAAACCCTAATTGGTTCATCATGGGGGCACCAGCTCTAAACATTCATATTTTCTAGGGGGAAAGCTAGAGGAACTGTTGCAAACAAACATGATATTTCTGTTTGTATAGATGACATTTTATGCACTTACCTAATGAAAAGAATTTGTTGTTCTCCCAAACCATTTTACTGTGATTTTCTCGGTTCATTGCATACGAATTCCACTGCACTTTTTCAGTTATGACTGGAGGAACCGGAAATATCCAGTTGTGCTTTGCCTAACTCAATCCCAGATATTTCTACAGCCTCTGTGTTTGTGTATTCCGGATATAATCCACTGACTTTATTGTTTTGAATGTTTTTTAACAGGGAACATTTTATTTTGAGCTTGGAATTACTGATTCTTTCCACATAGAGACACCAGCTGAACGTATTCGTATTTTCTAGGGAGAAAGCTAGAGGAACTGTGGCAAACAAACATGATATTTCTGTTTGTATAGATGACAATTTATGTACTTCCCTAATGAAAAGACTTTGCTTTTCTCCAAAACCATTTGTACTGTTATTTTCTCGGTCCATTGCATACAAATTACGCAGATGTTTGTCGGGATATGACTGGATGAAACCGGAAATATCCGGTAATGTTTTGGCTAACTCAATCCTTGATATTGCTATAGCCTGTGTGTGTATTCCTGGTATTAGCGATGAACTTTATTGTTTTGAATGTTTTTATCAGGGAACATTTAATTTTGTACCGTTGAAACTCTAATTGGTCCCAGAAGGAGACACCAGCTCTACATATTCATGTTTTCTACAGAGAAAGCTAGAAGAACTGCGGGAAACAAACATGATATTTCTGTTTGTATAGATGACATTTTATCCACTTGCCTAACGAAAATTCGTTGCTTTATTTCAAAAGGATTTTTACTGTGATTTTCTCGGTTCATTGTATACGAATTCCACACCAGTTTGTCCGGATATGACTGGATGAAACCAGAAATATCCGGTTGTGTTTTGGCTGACTCAATCCCAGATATTGCTACAGTCTCTGTGTTTCTGTATTCCTGATATTATCCACGGACTTTATTGTTTTGAATGTTTTTTATCAGGGAACATTTTATTTTGTACCGTTGAATCACTAATAGGTTCATCATGGGGACACCAGCTCTACACATTCTTATATTCTAGGGAGGAAGCTAGAGGAACTGTGGCAAACAAACATGGTATTTCTGGTGGGATAGGTGACATTTTATGCAGTTGCCTGAGGAGAATACGTTGTTTTTCTCCAAAACCATTTTTACTGTTATTTTCTCGGTCCATTGCATACGAATTCCACACCAGTTTGTCCGGATATGACTGGATGAAACGGGAAATATCCAGTATTTTTTGGCTAACTCATCCCAGATGTTGCTAAAGCCTCTGTTTTTGTGTATTCCGGATATTATCCACGGACTTTATTGTTTTGAATGTTTTTTTATCTGGGAACATTTGATTTTCTACCTTAGAAACCCTAATTGGTTCATCATGGGGGCACCAGCTCTAAACATTCATATTTTCTAGGGGGAAAGCTAGAGGAACTGTTGCAAACAAACATGATATTTCTGTTTGTATAGATGACATTTTATGCACTTGCCTAACGAAAAGACTTTGCTTTTCTCCAAAACCATTTTTACTGTGATTTTCTCGATCCATTGCATATGAATTCCACACCAGTTTGTTTATATGACTGGTTAAACCAGAAATTCCGGTTGTGTTTTGGCTAACTCAACCCCAGATATTGCTATAGCCTCTGTGTTTGTGTTTTCTGGATATTATCCACGGACTTTATTGTTTTGAATGGTTTTTTATCAGGGAACATTTAATTTTGTGCTTGGAAACACTAATTGGTTCGACATGGAGACAGCAGCTGTACACATTCGTATTTTCTAGGGAGAAAGCTAGAGGAACTGCTGCAAACAAACATGATATTTCTGTTTGTATAGATGACATTTCATGCCCTTGCCTAACGAAAAGACTGCTTTTCTCCAAAACCATTTGTACTGTTATTTTCTCGGGCCATTTCATACGAATTCCACACCAGTTTGTCCGGATATGACTGAATGAAACCAGAAATATCCGGTTGTGTTTTGCCTAACTCAATCCCAGATATTGCTACAGTCTCTGTGTTTCTGTATTCCTGATATTATCATTGGACTTTATTGTTTTGAATGTTTTTTATCAGGGAACATTTCATTTTGTACCGTTGAAACACTAATAGTTTCATCATGGTTACACCAGTTCTACACATTCGTATATTCTAGAGAAGAAGCTAGAGGAACTGTGGCAAACAAACATGATATTTCTGTTGGAATAGATGACATTTTATGCAGTTGCCTGAGAAAAATACGTTGCTTTTCTCGAAAACCATTTTTACTGTGATTTTCTCGGTCCATTGCATATGAATTCCACAACACTTTGTCCGGATATGACTGGATGAAACGGGAAATATCCAGTTTTGTTTTGGCTAACTCAATCCCAGATATTGCCACAGCCTCTGTGTTTGTGTATTCCGGATATTATCCACGGACTTTATTTTTTTTAATGTTTTTTATCAGGGAACATTTAATTTTATACCTTAGAAACCCTAATTGGTTCATCATGGGGGCACCAGCTCTAAACAGTCACATTTTCTAGGGGGAAAGCTAGAGGAACTGTGGCAAAGAAACATGATATTTCTGTTTGTATAGATGACATTTTATGCACTTGCCTAACGAAAAGATTTTGCTATTCTCCAAAACTATTTTTACTGTGATTTTCTCGGTCCATTGCATAAGAATTCCACAACAGTTTGTCCGGATATGACTTGATGAACCCGGAAATATCCGGTTGTGTTTTGGCTAAATCAATCTGAAATACTGTGAAAGCCTCTGTGTTTGTGTTTTCTGGATATTATCGATGGACTTTATTGTTTTCAGTGTTTTTATCAGGGAACATTTAATTTTGTTAATTGGTGTTTCTAGATATTATCAATGGACTTTATCGTTTTGAATGTTTTTTATCAGGGAACATTTAATTTTGATCTTGGAAATACTAATTGTTTCCACAAGGAGACACCAGCTGAACATATTCGTATTTTCTAGGGAGAAAGCTAGAGGAACTGTGGCAAACAAACATGATATTTCTCTTTGTATAGAGGACATTTTATGCATTTGCCTACGAAAAGACTTTGCTTTTCTCCAAAACGATTTTTACTGTGATTTTCTCGGTTCATTGCATACGAATTCCACACCACTTTGTCCGGATATCACTGGATGAAAACAGAAATATCTGGTTGTGTTTTGGCTAACTCAATCCCAAATATTGTGAAAGCCTCTGTGTTTGTGTTTTCTGGATATTATCCACGGACTTTATTGTTTTGAATGTTTTTATCCGAGGATTTTTGATCTTGGAAATACTAATTGTTTCCACAAGGAGACACCAGCTGAACATATTTGTATTTTCTAGGGAGAAAGCTAGAGGAACTGCCGCAAACAAACATGATCTTTCTGTTTGTATAGATGACCTGTGATGCACTTGCCTAACGAAAAGACTTTGCTTTTCTCCAAAACCATTTGTACTGTGATTTTTTTCGGTCCATTTCATACGAATTCCACGCCAGTTTGTCCGGATATGACTGGATGCAACTGGAAATATCTGGTTTTGTTTAAGCTAACTCAATCCCAGATATTGTTACCGCCTCTGTGTTGGTGTATTCCAGATATTATCCACAGACTTTATTGTTTTGAATGTTTTTTATCAGGGAACATTTAATTTTCTGCTTGGAAACACTAATTGGTTCCACATGGACACACCAGCTTTACATATTCGTATTTTCTAGGGAGAAAACTATAGGAACTGTGGCAAACAAACATGATATTTCTATTGGTATAGATGACATTTGATGCACTTGCCTAATGAAAAGACTTTGCTTTTTTCCAAAACCATTTTACTGTGATTTTTTCGGTCCATTGCATACGAATTCCACATCCGTTTCTCCGGATATGACTGGATGAAACCAGAAATATCTGGATGATTTTTGCCTAACTCAATCCCAGATATTGTTACCGCCTCTGTGTTTGTGTATTCCTGATATTATCTACGGACTTTATTGTTTTGAATGTTTTTTTTCAGATAACATTTAATTTTCTGCTTGGAAACACTAATTGGTTCCACATGGTGACACCAGCTCTATACATTCGTATTTTCTAGGGAGAAAGCTGGAGGAACTGCGGCAAACAAACATGATCTTTC
Source organism: Lepus europaeus (assembly GCF_033115175.1). NCBI lineage: Eukaryota > Metazoa > Chordata > Mammalia > Lagomorpha > Leporidae > Lepus > Lepus europaeus. The sequence goes on from NW_026909196.1 coordinate 4,396,717, forward strand.
TGTTTGTATAGATGACATTTGATGCACTTGCCTAACGAAAAGACTTTGCTTTTGTCCAAAACAATTTTTACTGTGATTTTCTCGGTCCATTGCATACGAATTCCACGCCAGTTTCTCCGGATATGACTGGATGAAACCGGAAATATCCGGTTGATTTTTACCTAACTCAATCCCAGATATTGTTACCGCCTATGTGTATGTGTATTCCTGATATTATCCACGGACTTTATTGTTTTGAATGTTTTTTTTCAGGAAACATTTAATTTTCTGCTTGGAAACACTAATTGGTTCCACATGGTGACACGAGCTCTACACATTCGTATTTTCTAGGGAGAAAGCTGGAGGAACTGCGGCAAACAAACATGATCTTTCTGTTTGTATAGATGACATTTGATGCACTTGCCTAACGAAAAGACTTTGCTTTTCTCCAAAACCATTTTCACTGTGATTTTTTTAGTTCATTGCATACGAATTCCACACCAGTTTGTCCGGATATGACTGGATGAAACCGGAAATATCTGGTTTTGTTTTGGCTAACTCAATCCCAGAAATTGCTACATCCTCTGTGTTTGTGTATTCCTGATATTATCTACGGACTTTATTGTTTGAATGTTTTTTTTCAGGAAACATTTAATTTTCTGCTTGGAAACACTAATTGGTTCCACATGGAGACACCAGCTCTACACATTCGTATTTTCTATTGAGAAAGCTAGAGCAAATGCGGCAAACAAACATATTATTTCTGTTTGTATAGATGACATTTGATGCACTTGCCTAACGAAAACACTTTGCTTTTCTCCAAAACCATTTGTACTGTCATTTTCTCGGGCCATTTCATACGAATTCCACACCAGTTTGTCCGGATATGACTGGATGAAACCGGAAATATCTGGTTTTCTTTTGGCTAACTCAATCCCAGAAATTGCTACATCCTCTGTGTTTGTGCATTCCTGATATTATCTACGGACTTTATTCTTTTGAATGTTTTTTATCAGGGAACATTTAATTTTCTGCTTGGAGACACTAATTGGTTCCACATGGACACACCAGCTCTACACATTCGTATTTTCTAGGAAGAAAGCTAGAGGAACTGCGGCAAACAAACATGATATTTCTGTTTGTCTAGATGACATTTGATGCACTTGCCTAACGAAAAGACTATGCTTTTCTCCAAAACCATTTCTACTGTTATTTTCTCGGTCGATTGCATGCGAATTCCACACCAGTTTGTCCGGATATGACTGGATGAAACCGGAAATATCCAGTTGATTTTTGCCTAACTGAATCCCAGATATTGTTACCGCCTCTGTGTTTGTTTATTCCTGATATTATCCAGAGACTTTATTGTTTTGAATGTTTTTTTTTTCAGGAAACATTTAATTTTCTACTTGGAAACACTAATTCTTTCCACATGTACACACCAGCTCTACACATTCGTATTTTCTAGGAAGAAAGCTAGAGGAACTGCGGCAAACAAACATGATTTTCTGTTTGTATAGATGACATTTGATGCACTTGCCTAACGAAAAGACTTTGCTTTTCTCCAAAACCATTTCTACTGTGATTTTCTCGGTCCATTGCATACAAATTGCACACCAGTTTGTCTGGATATGACTGGATGAAACCGGAAATATCTGGTTTTGTTTTGGCTAACTCAATCCCAGATATTGTTACCGCCTCTGTGTTTGTGTATTCCAGATATTATCCACAGACTTTATTGTTTTGAATGTTTTTTATCAGGGAACATTTAATTTTCTGCTTGGAAACACTAATTGGTTCCACATGGAGACACCAGCTCTACACATTCGTATTTTCTAGGGAGAAAGCTAGAGGAACTGCGGCAAACAAACATGATATTTCTGTTTGTATAGATGACATTTGATGCGCTTTCCTAACGAAAAGAATTTGCTTTTCTCCAAAACCATTTTTACTGTGATTTTCTGGTCCATTGCATACGAATTCAAGAACAGTTTGTCCGGATATAATTGGATGAAACCGGTAATATGCGGTTGATTTTTACCTAACTCAATCCCAGATATTGTTACCGCCTCTGTGTTTGTTTATTCCTGATATTATCCACGGACTTTATTGTTTTGAATGCTTTTTTTCAGGAAACATGTAATTTTCTGCTTGGAAACACTAATTGTTTCCACATGGAGACACCAGCTCTACACATTCGTATTTTCTAGGAAGAAAGCTGGAGGAACTGTGGCAAACAAACATGATGTTTCTGTTTGTATAGATGACATTTGATGCACTTGCCTAACGAAAAGACTTTGCTTTTCTCCAAAACGATTTTTACTGTGATTTTCTCAGTCCATTGCATACGAATTCCACACCAGTTTCTCCTGAAATGACTGGATGAAAACGGAAATATCCGCTTGATTTTTACCTAACTCAATCCCAGATATTGTTACCGCCTCTGTGTTTGTGTATTCCAGATATTATCCACAGACTTTATTGTTTTGAATGTTTTTTATAAGGGAACATTTAATTTTCTGCTTGGAAACACTAATTGGTTCCACATGGAGACACCAGCTCTACACATTCGTATTTTCTAGGGAGAAAGCTAGAGGAACTGCGGCAAACAAACATGATATTTCTGTTTGTATAAATGACATTTGATGCACTTGGCTAATGAAAAGACTTTTCTTTTCTCCAAAACGATTTTTACTGTTATTTTCTCGGTCCATTGCATACGAATTCCACACCAGTTTCTCCGGATATGACTGTAGGACATCAGAAATATCCGGTTCTGTTTTGGGTAACTCAATCCGAAATATTGCTACAGACTCTGTGTTTGTGTTTACTGGATATTATCGATGGACTTATTGTTTTGAATGTTTTTATCCGGGAACATTTAATTTTCTGCTTGCAAACACTAATTGGTTCCACATGGAGTCACCAGCTCTACACACTCATATTTTCTAGGACGAAAGCTAGAAGAACTGCGGCAAACAAACATGATATTTCTGTTTGTATAGATGACATTGAATGCACTTGGCTAACGAAAAGACTTTGCTTTTCTCCAAAACCATTTCTAGTGTTATTTTCTCGGTCGATTGCATGCGAATTCCACACCAGTTTGTCCGGATATGACTGGATGAAACCGGAAATATCCAGTTGATTTTTGCCTAACTGAATCCCAGATATTGTTACCGCCTCTGTGTTTGTTTATTCCTGATATTATCCAGAGACTTTATTGTTTTGAATGTTTTTTTTTTCAGGAAACATTTAATTTTCTACTTGGAAACACTAATTCTTTCCACATGTACACACCAGCTCTACACATTCGTATTTTCTAGGAAGAAAGCTAGAGGAACTGCGGCAAACAAACATGATGTTTCTGTTTGTATAGATGACATTTGATGCACTTGCCTAACGAAAAGACTTTGCTTTTCTCCAAAACCATTTCTACTGTGATTTTCTGGTGCATTGCATAAAATTCCACACCAGTTTGTCCGGATATGACTGGATAAAACCGGAAATATCCGCTTTTGTTTTGGCTAACTCAGTCCCAGATATTGTTACCGCCTCTGTGTTTGTGTATTCCAGATATTATCCACAGACTTTATTGTTTTGAATGTTTTTTATCAGGGAACATTTAATTTTCTGCTTGGAAACACTAATTGGTTCCACATGGAGACACCAGCTCTACACATTCGTATTTTCTAGGGAGAAAGCTAGAGGAACTGCCGCAAACAAACATGATCTTTCTGTTTGTATAGATGACATTTGATGCACTTGCCTAACGAAAATACTTTGCTTTTCTCCAAAATGATTTTTACTGTGATTTTCTCGGTCCATTGCATACGAATTCCACACCAGTTTCTCCAGATATGACTGGATCAAAACGGAAATATCCGGTTGATGTTTACCTAACTCAATCCGAGATATTTTTACCACCTCAGTGTTTGTGCATTCCTGATATTATCCACAGACTTTATTGTTTTGAATGTTTTTTTTCAGGAAACATTTAATTTTCTGCTTGGAAACACTAATTGTTTCCATATGGAGACACCAGCTCTACACATTCGTATTTTCTAGGAAGAAAGCTAGAGGAACTGCGGCAAACAAACATGATGTTTCTGTTTGTATAGATGACATTTGATGCACTTGCCTAACGAAAAGACTTTGCTTTTCTCCAAAACCATTTCTACTGTGATTTTCTCGGTCCATTGCATACGAATTCCACACCAGTGTTTCTGGATATGACTGGATGAAACTAGAAATATCTGGTTTTGTTTTGGCTAACTCAATCCCAGATATTGTTACCGCCTCTGTGTTTGTGTATTCCAGATATAATCCACAAACTTTATTGTTTTGAATGTTTTTTATCAGGGAACATTTAATTTTCTGCTTGGAAACACTAATTGGTTCCACATGGAGACACCAGCTCTACACATTCGTATTTTCTAGGGAGAAAGCTAGAGGAACTGCGGCAAACAAACATGATATTTCTGTTTGTATAAATGACATTTGATGCACTTGGCTAATGAAAAGACTTTTCTTTTCTCCAAAACGATTTTTACTGTTATTTTCTCGGTCCATTGCATACGAATTCCACACCAGTTTCTCCGGATATGACTGTAAGACATCAGAAATATCCGGTTCTGTTTTGGGTAACTCAATCCGAAATATTGCTACAGACTCTGTGTTTGTGTTTACTGGATATTATCGATGGACTTATTGTTTTGAATGTTTTTATCCGGGAACATTTAATTTTCTGCTTGGAAACACTAATTGGTTCCACATGGAGTCACCAGCTCTACACACTCATATTTTCTAGGACGAAAGCTAGAAGAACTGCGGCAAACAAACATGATATTTCTGTTTGTATAGATGACATTGAATGCACTTGGCTAACGAAAAGACTTTGCTTTTCTCCAAAACCATTTCTACTGTTATTTTCTCGGTCGATTGCATGCGAATTCCACACCAGTTTGTCCGGATATGACTGGATGAAACCGGAAATATCCAGTTGATTTTTGCCTAACTGAATCCCAGATATTGTTACCGCCTCTGTGTTTGTTTATTCCTGATATTATCCAGAGACTTTATTGTTTTGAATGTTTTTTTTTTCAGGAAACATTTAATTTTCTACTTGGAAACACTAATTCTTTCCACATGTACACACCAGCTCTACACATTCGTATTTTCTAGGAAGAAAGCTAGAGGAACTGCGGCAAACAAACATGATTTTCTGTTTGTATAGATGACATTTGATGCACTTGCCTAACGAAAAGACTTTGCTTTTCTCCAAAACCATTTCTACTGTGATTTTCTCGGTCCATTGCATACAAATTGCACACCAGTTTGTCTGTATATGACTGGATGAAACCGGAAATATCTGGTTTTGTTTTGGCTAACTCAATCCCAGATATTGTTACCGCCTCTGTGTTTGTGTATTCCAGATATTATCCACAGACTTTATTGTTTTGAATGTTTTTTATCAGGGAACATTTAATTTTCTGCTTGGAAACACTAATTGGTTCCACATGGAGACACTGGCTCTACACATTCATATTTTCTAGGGAGAAAGCTAGTGGAACTGTGGCAAACAAACATGATCTTTCTGTTTGTATAGATGACATTTGATGCACTTGCCTAACGAAAAGACTTTGCTTTTCTCCAAAACCATTTTTACTGTGATTTTCTGGTCCATTGTATATGAATTCAAGAACAGTTTGTCCGGATATGACTGGATGAAACCAATAATATCCGGTTGATTTTTGGCTAACACAATCCCAAATATTGTTACCGCCTCTGTGTTTGTTTATGCCTGATATTATCCACGGACTTTATTGTTTTTAAGGTTTTTTATCAGGGAACATTTAATTTTCTGCTTGTAAACACTAGTTCTTTCCACATGGAGACACCGGCTCCACACATTTGTATTTTCTACGGAGAAACCTAGCGGAACTGCGGCAAACAAACATGATATTTACGTTTGTGTAGATGATATTTGATGCATTTGCCTGAAGAAAACACTCTGCTTTTCTCCAAAACCATTTCTACTGTGATTTTCTCGGTCCATTGCATACGAATTCCACACCACTTTGTATGTATATGCCTGGATGAAATCGGAAATATCTGGGTTTTTTTGGCTAACTCAATCCCAGATATTGCTACAGCCTCTGTTTGTTTCTTCTGGATAGTATCCACAGACTTTATTGTTTAGAATGTTTTTTATTGGGGAACATTTTATTTTTAGCTTGGATATAGTAATTGGTTTCACATGAAGACACCATCTCTACATATTCATATTTTCTAGGGAGAAAGCTAGAAGAACTGCGGGAAACAAACACGATATTTCTGTTTGTATAGATGACATTTTATGCAATTGCCTAATGAAAAGACATTGCTTTTCACCAAAACGATTTCTACTGTGATTGTTTCGGTCCATTGCATACGAATTCCGCACCAGTGTTTCTGGATATGACTGGATGAAACTAGAAATATCTGGTTTTGTTTTGGCTAATTCAATCCCAGATATTGTTACCGCCTCTGTGTTTGTGTATTCCAGATATAATCCACAAACTTTATTGTTTTGAATGTTTTTTATCAGGGAACATTTAATTTTCCGCTTGGAAACACTAATTGTTTCCACATGGAGACACCAGCTCTACACATTCGTATTTTCTAGGACAAAAGCTAGAGGAACTGCGGCAAACAAACATGATATTTCTGTTTGTATAGATGACATTTGATGCACTTGCCTAACGAAAAGACTTTGCTTTTCTCCAAAACCATTTCTACTGTGATTTTCTCGGTGCATTGCATACGAAGTCCACACCAGTTTGTCCGGATATGACTGGATGAAACCGGAAATATCCGGTTTTGTTTTGGCTAACTCAATCCCAGATATTGTTACCGCCTCTGTGTTTGTGTATTCCAGATATTATCCACAGACTTTATTGTTTTGAATGTTTTTTTATCAGGGAGCATTTAATTTTCTGCTTGGAAACACTAATTGGTTCCACATGGAGACACCAGCTCTACACATTCGTATTTTCTAGGGAGAACGCTAGAGGAACTGCGGCAAACAAACATGATCTTTCTGTTTGTATAGATGACATTTGATGCACTTGCCTAACGAAAAGACTTTGCTTTTCTCCAAAACCATTTTTACTGTGATTTTCTGGTGCATTGCATACGAATTCAAGAACAGTTTGTCCGGATATGATTGGATGAAACCGGTAATATGCGTTTGATTTTTACCTAACTAAATCCCAGATATTGTTACCGCCTCTGTGTTTGTGTGTTCCTGATATTATCCACGGACTTTATTGTTTTGAATGTTTTTTTTCAGGAAACATTTAATTTTCTGCTTCAAAACACTAATTCTTTCCACATGGAGACACCAGCTCTACACATTCGTATTTTCTAGGAAGAAAGCTAGAGGAACTGCGGCAAACAAACATGATCTTTCTGTTTGTATAGATGACATTTGATGCACTTTCCTAACGAAAAGACTTTGCTTTTCTCCAAAACCATTTATACTGTGATTTTCTCGGTCCATTGCAAACAAATTGCACACCAGTTTGTCCGGAAATGACTGGATGAAACCGGAAATATCCGGTTGATTTTTTGCCTAACTCAATCCCAGATATTGTTACCGCCTCTGTGTTTGAGTATTCCAGATATTATCCACAGACTTTATTGTTTTGAATGTTTTTTATCAGGGAACATTTAATTTTCTGCTTGGAAACACTAATTGGTTCCACATGGAGACACCAGCTCTACACATTCGTATTTTCTAGGACGAAAGCTAGAGGAACTGCGACAAACAAACATGATATTTCTGTTTGTATAGATGACATTTGATGCACTTGCCTAACGAAAAGACTTTGCTTTTCTCCAAAACCATTTCTACTGTGATTTTCTCGGTGCATTGCATACGAAGTCCACACCAGTTTGTCTTGATATGACTGGATGAAACCGGAAATATCCGGTTTTGTTTTGGCTAACTCAATCCCAGATATTGTTACCGCCTCTGTGTTTGTGTATTCCAGATATTATCCACAGACTTTATTGTTTTGAATGTTTTTTTATTAGGGAACATTTAATTTTCTGCTTGGAAACACTAATTGGTTCCACATGGAGACACCAGCTCTACACATTCGTATTTTCTAGGGAGAACGCTAGAGGAACTGCGGCAAACAAACATGATCTTTCTGTTTGTATAGATGACATTTGATGCACTTGCCTAACGAAAAGACTTTGCTGTTCTCCAAAACCATTTTTACGGTGATTTTCTGGTCCATTTCATACGAATTCAAGAACAGTTTGTCCGGATATGATTGGATGAAACCGGTAATATGCGGTTGATTTTTACCTAACTCAATCCCAGATATTGTTACCGCCTCTGTGTTTGTGTGTTCCTGATATTATCCACGGACTTTATTGTTTTGAATGTTTTTTTTCAGGGAACATTTAATTTTCTGCTTGGAAACACTAATTGGTTCCACATGGAGACACCAGCTCTACACATTCAAATTTTCTAGGAAGAAAGCTAGAGGAACAGCGGCAAACAAACATGATCTTTCTGTTTGTATAGATGACATTTGATGCACTTGCCTAACGAAATGACTTTGCTTTTCTCCAAAACGATTTCTACTGTGATTTTTTCGGTCCATTGCATACGAATTCCACACCAGTGTTTCTGGATATGACTGGATGAAACTAGAAATATCTGGTTTTGTTTTGGCTAACTCAATCCGAGATATTGTTACCGCCTCTGTGTTTGTGTATTCCAGATATAATCCACAAACTTTATTGTTTTGAATGTTTTTTATCAGGGAACATTTAATTTTCCGCTTGGAAACACTAATTGGTTCCACATGGAGACACCAGCTCTACACATTCGTATTTTCTAGGGAGAAAGCTAGAGGAATTGCGGCAAACAAACATGATATTTCTGTTTGTATAGATGACATTTGATGCACTTGGCTAATGAATAGACTTTGCTTTTCTCCAAAACGATTTTTACTGTTATTTTCTCGGTCCATTGCATACGAATTCCACACCAGTTTGTCCGGATATGACTGTAGGAAACCAGAAATATCCGGTTCTGTTTTGGGTAACTCAATCCGAAATATTGCTACAGACTCTGTGTTTGTGTTTTCTGGATATTATCGATGGACTAACTGTTTTGAATGTTTTTATCAGGGAACATTTAATTTTCTGCTTGGAAACACTAATTGTTTCCACATGGAGACACCAGCTCTACACATTCGTATTTTCTAGGACGAAAGCTAGAGGAACTGTGGCAAACAAACATGATATTTCTGTCTGTATAGATGACATTTGATGCACTTGCCTAACGAAAAGACTTTGCTTTTCTCCAAAACCATTTCTACTGTGATTTTCTCGGTGCATTGCATACGAAGTCCACACCAGTTTGTCCGGATATGACTGGATCAAACCGGAAATATCCGGTTTTGTTTTGGCTAACTGAATCCCAGATATTGTTACCGCCTCTGTGTTTGTGTATTCCAGATATTATCCACAGACTTTATTGTTTTGAATGTTTTTTTATCAGGGAACATTTAATTTTCTGCTTGGAAACACTAATTGGTTCCACATGGAGACACCAGCTCTACACATTCGTATTTTCTAGGGAGAACGCTAGATGAACTGCGGCAAACAAACATGATCTTTCTGTTTGTATAGATGACATTTGATGCACTTGCCTAACGAAAAGACTTTGCTTTTCTCCAAAACCATTTTTACTGTGATTTTCTGGTCCATTGCATACGAATTCAAGAACAGTTTGTCCGGATATGATTGGATGAAACCGGTAATATGCGGTTGATTTTTACCTAACTAAATCCCAGATATTGTTACCGCCTCTGTGTTTGTGTGTTCCTGATATTATCCACGGACTTTATTGTTTTGAATGTTTTTTTTTTCAGGAAACATTTAATTTTCTGCTTCAAAACACTAATTCTTTCCACATGGAGACACCAGCTCTACACATTCGTATTTTCTAGGGAGAAAGCTGGAGGAACTGCGGCAAACAAACATGATCTTTCTGTTTGTATAGATGACATTTGATGCACTTGGCTAACGAAAAGACTTTGCTTTTCTCCAAAACGATTTTTACTGTTATTTTCTCGATCCATTGCATACGAATTCCACACCAGTTTGTCCGGAAATGACTGGATGAAACCGGAAATATCCGGTTGATTTTTGCCTAACTCAATCCCAGATATTGTTACCGCCTCTGTGTTTGTGTATTCCAGATATTATCCACAGACTTTATTGTTTTGAATGTTTTTTATCAGGGAACATTTAATTTTCTGCTTGGAAACACTAATTGGTTCCACATGGAGACACCAGCTCTACACATTCGTATTTTCTAGGACGAAAGCTAGAGGAACTGCGGCAAACAAACATGATATTTCTGTTTGTATAGATGACATTTGATGCACTTGCCTAACGAAAAGACTTTGCTTTTCTCCAAAACCATTTTTACGGTGATTTTCTGGTCCATTGCATACGAATTCAAGAACAGTTTGTCCGGATATGATTGGATGAAACCGGTAATATGCGGTTGATTTTTACCTAACTCAATCCCAGATATTGTTACCGCCTCTGTGTTTGTGTGTTCCTGATATTATCCACGGACTTTATTGTTTTGAATGTTTTTTTTCAGGAAACATTTAATTTTCTGCTTGGAAACACTAATTGGTTCCACATGGAGACACCAGCTCTACACATTCAAATTTTCTAGGAAGAAAGCTAGAGGAACAGCGGCAAACAAACATGATCTTTCTGTTTGTATAGATGACATTTGATGCACTTGGCTAACGAAAAGACTTTGCTTTTCTCCAAAACGATTTCTACTGTGATTTTTTCGGTCCATTGCATATGAATTCCACACCAGTGTTTCTGGATATGACTGGATGAAACTAGAAATATCTGGTTTTGTTTTGGCTAACTCAATCCCAGATATTGTTACCGCCTCTGTGTTTGTGTATTCCAGATATAATCCACAAACTTTATTGTTTTGAATGTTTTTTATCAGGGAACATTTAATTTTCTGCTTGGAAACACTAATTGGTTCCACATGGAGACACCAGCTCTACACATTCGTATTTTCTAGGACGAAAGCTAGAGGAACTGCGGCAAACAAACATGATATTTCTGTTTGTATAGATGACATTTGATGCACTTGCCTAACGAAAAGACTTTGCTTTTCTCCAAAACCATTTTTACGGTGATTTTCTGGTCCATTGCATACGAATTCAAGAACAGTTTGTCCGGATATGATTGGATGAAACCGGTAATATGCGGTTGATTTTTACCTAACTCAATCCCAGATATTGTTACCGCCTCTGTGTTTGTGTGTTCCTGATATTATCCACGGACTTTATTGTTTTGAATGTTTTTTTTCAGGAAACATTTAATTTTCTGCTTGGAAACACTAATTGGTTCCACATGGAGACACCAGCTCTACACATTCAAATTTTCTAGGAAGAAAGCTAGAGGAACAGCGGCAAACAAACATGATCTTTCTGTTTGTATAGATGACATTTGATGCACTTGGCTAACGAAAAGACTTTGCTTTTCTCCAAAACGATTTCTACTGTGATTTTTTCGGTCCATTGCATATGAATTCCACACCAGTGTTTCTGGATATGACTGGATGAAACTAGAAATATCTGGTTTTGTTTTGGCTAACTCAATCCCAGATATTGTTACCGCCTCTGTGTTTGTGTATTCCAGATATAATCCACAAACTTTATTGTTTTGAATGTTTTTTATCAGGGAACATTTAATTTTCTGCTTGGAAACACTAATTGGTTCCACATGGAGACACCAGCTCTACACATTCGTATTTTCTAGGAAGAAAGCTAGAGGAACTGCGGCAAACAAACATGATCTTTCTGTTTGTATAGATGACATTTGATGCACTTGGCTGACGAAAAGACTTTGCTTTTCTCCAAAAGATTTTTAGGGTGATTTTCTGGTCCATTGCATACGAATTCAAGAACAGTTTGTCCGGATATGATTGGATGAAACCGGTAATATGCGGTTGATTTTTACCTAACTCAATCCCAGATATTGTTACTGCCTCTGTGTTTGTGTGTTCCTGATATTATCCACGGACTTTATTGTTTTGAATGTTTTTTTTCAGGAAACATTTAATTTTCTGCTTGGAAACACTAATTGGTTCCACATGGAGACACAGCTCTACACATTCGTATTTTCTAGGGAGAAAGTTGGAGGAACTGCGGCAAACAAACATGATCTTTCTGTTTGTATAGATGATATTTGATGCACTTGCCTAACGAAAAGACTTTGCTTTTCTCCAAAAGAATTTTTACTGTGATTTTCTCGGTCCATTGCAAAGGAATTCAAGAACAGTTTGTCCGGATATGATTGGATGAAACCGGTAATATGCGGTTGATTTTTACCTAACTTAATCCCAGATATTGTTACCGCCTCTGTGTTTGTGTGTTCCTGATATTATCCACAGACTTTATTTTTGTGAATGTTTTTTTTTTCAGGAAACATTTAATTTTCTGCTTGGAAACACTAATTGGTTCCACATGGAGACACCAGCTCTACACATTCAAATTTTCTAGGAAGAAAGCTAGAGGCACAGCGGCAAACAAACATGATCTTTCTGTTTGTATAGATGATATTTTATGCAATTGCCTAACGAAAAGACTTTGCTTTTCTCCAAAACCATTTCTACTGTGATTTTTTCGGTCCATTGCATACGAATTCCACACCAGTGTTTCTGGATATGACTGGATGAAACTAGAAATATCTGGTTTTGTTTTGGCTAACTCAATCCCAGATATTGTTACCGCCTCTGTGTTTGTGTATTCCAGATATAATCCACAAACTTTATTGTTTTGAATGTTTTTTATCAGGGAACATTTAATTTTCTGCTTGGAAACACTAATTGGTTCCACATGGAGACACCAGCTCTACACATTCGTATTTTCTAGGGAGAAAGCTAGAGGAACTGCGGCAAACAAACATGATATTTCTGTTTGTATAGATGAGATTTGATGCACTTGCCTAACGAAAAGATTTTGCTTTTCTCCAAAACCATTTGTACTGTTATTTTCTCGGGCCATTTCATACGAATTCCACACCAGTTTCTCAGGATATGACTGGATGAAACTGGAAATATCTGGTTTTGTTTTGGCTAACTCAATCCCAGATATTGTTACCGCCTCTGTGTTTGTGTATTCCAGATATTATCCACAGAGTATATTGTTTTGAATGTTTTTTATCATGGAACATTTAATTTTCTGCTTGGAAACACTAATTGGTTCCACATGGAGACACCAGCTCTACACATTCCTATTTTCTAGGGAGAAATCTAGAGGAACTGCGGCAAACATACATGATCTTTCTGTTTGTATAGATGACATTTGATGCACTTGCCTAACGAAAAGACTTTGCTTTTCTCCAAAACCATTTGTACTGTGATTTTTTCGGTCCATTGCATACGAATTCCATACCACTTTGTCTGGATATGACTGGATGAAACCGGAAATATCTGGTTTTGCTTTGGCTAACTCAATCCCAGAAATTGCTACAACCTCTGTGTTTGTGCATTCCTGATATTATCTCCGGACTTTATTCTTTTGAATGTTTTTTATCAGGGAACATTTAATTTTCTGCTTGGAAACACTAATTGGTTCCACATGGACACACCAGCTCTACACATTCGTATTTTCTAGGAAGAAAGCTAGAGGAACAGCGGCAAACAAACATGATCTTTCTGTTTGTATAGATGACATTTGATGCACTTGCCAAACAAAAAGAATTTGCTTTTCTCCAAAACAATTTGTACTGTGATTTTCTGGTCCACTGCAAACGAATTCCACACCAGTTTCTCCGGATATGACTGGATGAAACCGGAAATATCTGGTTTTGTTTTGGCTAACTCAATCCCAGATATTGTTACCGCCTCTGTGTTTGTGTATTCCAGATATTATCCACAGACTATATTGTTTTGAATGTTTTTTATCAGGGAACATTTAATTTTCTGCTAGGAAACACTAATTGGTTCCACATGGAGACACCAGCTCTACACATTCGTATTTTCTAGGGAGAAAGCTAGAGGAACTGCGGCAAACAAACATGATCTTTCTGTTTGTATAGATGACATTTGATGCACTTGGCTAACGAAAAGACTTTGCTTTTCTCCAAAACCATTTGTACTGTGATTTTCTCGGTCTATTGCATATGAATTCCACACCAGTTTCTCCAGATATGACTGGATGAAACCGGAAATATCTGCATTTGTTTTGGCTAACTCAATCCCAGATATTGTTACCACCTCTGTCTTTGTGTATTCCTGATATTATCCACAGACTTTATTGTTTTGAATGTTTTTTTCTCAGGGAACATTTAATTTTCTGCTTGGAAACACTAATTGGTTCCACATGGAGACACCATCTCCACACATTCGTATTTTCTAGGACGAAAGCTAGAGGAACTGCGGCAAACAAACATGATCTTTCTGTTTGTATGGATGACATTTGATGCACTTGCCTAACGAAAAGACTTTGGTTTTCTCCAAAACAATTTTTACTGTTATTTTCTCGGTCATTGCATACGAATTCCACGCCAGTTTCTCCGGATATGACTGGATGAAACCGGAAATATCCGGTTGATTTTTACCTAACTCAATCCCAGATATTGTTACCGCCTCTGTGTATGTGTATTCCTGATATTATCCACGGACTTTATTGTTTTAAATGTTTTTTTTTTCAGGAAACATTTAATTTTCTGCTTGGAAACAGTAATTGTTTCCACATGGACACACCAGCTCTACACATTCGTATTTTCTAGGACGAAAGCTAGAGGAACTGTGGCAAACAAACATGATATTTCTGTTTGTATAGATGACATTTGATGCACTTGGCTAACGAAAAGACTTTGCTTTTCTCCAAAACCATTTGTACTGTGATTTTCTGGTCCATTGCAAACGAATTCCACACTCGTTTCTCCGGATATGACTGGATGAAACCGGAAATATCCGGTTGATTTTTGCCTAACTCAATCCCAGATATTGTTACCGCCTCTGTGTTTGTGTATTCCTGATATTATCTACGGACATTATTGTTTTGAATGTTTTTTTTCAGGAAACATTTAATTTTCTGCTTGGAAACACTAATTGGTTCCACATGGAGACACCAGCTCTACACATTCGTATTTTCTAGGGAGAAAGCTAGAGGAACTGCGGCAAACAAACATGATCTTTCTGTTTGTATAGATGACATTTGATGCACTTGCCTAACGAAAAGACTTTGCTTTTCTCCAAAACCATTTGTACTGTGATTTTTTCGGTCCATTGCATACGAATTCCATACCAGTTTGTCCGGATATGACTGGATGAAACAGGAAATATCTGGTTTTGTTTTGGCTAACTCAATCCCAGAAATTGCTACATCCTCTGTGTTTGTGTATTCCAGATATTATCCACAGACTATATTGTTTTGAATGTTTTTTATCATGGAACATTTAATTTTTTGCTTGGAAACACTAATTGGTTCCACATGGAGACACCAGCTCTACACATTCGTATTTTCTAGGGAGAAAGCTAGAGGAACTGAGGAAAACACATGATCTTTCTGTTTGTATAGATGACATTTGATGCAGTTGCCTAACGAAAAGACTTTGCTTTTCTCCAAAACCATTTGTACTGTGATTTTCTGGTCCATTGCAAACGAATTCCACACCAGTTTCTCCGGATATGACTGGATGAAACCGGAAATATCTGGTTTTGTTTTGGCTAACTCAATCCCAGATATTGTTACCGCATCTGTGTTTGTGTATTCCAGATATTATCCACAGACTATATTGTTTTGAATGTTTTTTATCAGGGAACATTTAATTTTCTGCTTGGAAACACTAATTGGTTCCACATGGAGACACCAGCTCTACACATTCGTATTTTCTAGGGAGAAAGCTAGAGGAACTGCGGCAAACAAACATGATCTTTCTGTTTGTATAGATGACATTTGATGCACTTGCCTAACGAAAAGACTTTGCTTTTCTCCAAAACAATTTTTACTGTTACTTTCTCGGTCCATTGCATATGAATTCCACGCCAGTTTCTCCGGATATGACTGGATGAAACCGGAAATATCCGGTTGATTTTTACCTAACTCAATCCCAGATATTGTTACCGCCTCTGTGTATGTGTATTCCTGATATTATCCACGGACTTTATTGTTTTGAATGTTTTTTTCAGTAAACATTTAATTTCCTGCTTCGAAACAGTAATTGTTTCCACATGGGCACACAATCTCTACACATTCGTATTTTCTAGGAAGAAAGCTAGAGAAACTGCGGCAAACAAACATGATATTTCTATTTGTATAGATGACATTTGATGCACTTGCCTAAAGAAAAGACTTTGCTTTTCTCCAAAACCATTTGTACTGTGATTTTCGCGGTCCATTGCATACGAATTCCACACCAGGTTGTCCGGATATGACTGGATGAAACCGGAAATATCCGGTTTTGTTTTGGCTAACTCAATCCCAGATATTGTTACAGCCTTTGTGTTTGTGTATTCCAGATATTATCCACAGACTTTATTGTTTTGAATGTTTTTTATCAGGGAACATTTAATTTTCTGCTTGGAAACACTAATTGGTTCCACATGGAGACACCAGCTCTACACATTCATATTTTCTAGGAAGAAAGCTAGAAGAACTGCGGCAACCACACATGATCTTTCTGTTTGTATAGATGACATTTGATGCACTTTCCTAACAAAAAGACTTTGCTTTTCTCCAAAACCATTTTTACTGTGATTTTCTGGTCCATTGCAAACGCATTCCACACCCGTTTCTCCGGATATGACTGGATGAAACCGGAAATATCCGGTTGATTTTTGCCTAACTCAATCCCAGATATTGTTACCGCCTCTGTGTTTGTGTATTCCAGATATTATCCACAGACTATATTGTTTTTAATGTTTTTTATCATGGAACATTTAATTTTCTGCTTGGAAACACTAATTGGTTCCACATGGAGACACCAGCTCTACACATTCCTATTTTCTAGGGAGAAATCTAGAGGAACTGCGGCAAACATACATGATCTTTCTGTTTGTATAGATGACATTTGATGCACTTGCCTAACGAAAAGACTTTGCTTTTCTCCAAAACCATTTGTACTGTGATTTTTTCGGTCCATTGCATACGAATTCCATACCACTTTGTCCGGATATGACTGGATGAAACCGGAAATATCTGGTTTTGCTTTGGCTAACTCAATCCCAGAAATTGCTACAACCTCTGTGTTTGTGCATTCCTGATATTATCTCCGGACTTTATTCTTTTGAATGTTTTTTATCAGGGAACATTTAATTTTCTGCTTGGAAACACTAATTGGTTCCACATGGACACACCAGCTCTACACATTCGTATTTTCTAGGAAGAAAGCTAGAGGAACTACGGAAAACACATGATCTTTCTGTTTGTATAGATGACATTTGATGAACTTGCCAAACAAAAAGAATTTGCTTTTCTCCAAAACAATTTGTACTGTGATTTTCTGGTCCATTGCAAACGAATTCCACACCAGTTTCTCCGGATATGACTGGATGAAACCGGAAATATCTGGTTTTGTTTTGCTAACTCAATCCCAGATATTGTTACCGCCTCTGTGTTTGTGTATTCCAGATATTATCCACAGACTATATTGTTTTGAATGTTTTTTATCAGGGAACATTTAATTTTCTGCTAGGAAACACTAATTGGTTCCACATGGAGACACCAGCTCTACACATTCGTATTTTCTAGGGAGAAAGCTAGAGGAACTGCGGCAAACAAACATGATCTTTCTGTTTGTATAGATGACATTTGATGCACTTGGCTAACGAAAAGACTTTGCTTTTCTCCAAAACCATTTGTACTGTGATTTTCTCGGTCTATTGCATATGAATTCCACACCAGTTTCTCCAGATATGACTGGATGAAACCGGAAATATCCGGTTGATTTTTACCTAACTCAATCCCAGATATTGTTACCACCTCTGTCTTTGTGTATTCCTGATATTATCCACAGATTTATTGTTTTGAATGTTTTTTTCTCAGGGAACATTTAATTTTCTGCTTGGAAACACTAATTGGTTCCACATGGAGACACCATCTCTACACATTCGTATTTTCTAGGACGAAAGCTAGAGGAACTGCGGCAAACAAACATGATCTTTCCGTTTGCATAGATGACATTTGATGCACTTGCCTAACGAAAAGACTTTGGTTTTCTCCAAAACAATTTTTACTGTTATTTTCTCGGTCCATTGCATACGAATTCCACGCCAGTTTCTCCGGATATGACTGGATGAAACCGGAAATATCCGGTTGATTTTTACCTAACTCAATCCCAGATATTGTTACCGCCTCTGTGTATGTGTATTCCTGATATTATCCACGGACTTTATTGTTTTGAATATTTTTTTTTCAGGAAACATTTAATTTTCTGCTTGGAAACAGTAATTGTTTCCACATGGACACACCAGCTCTACACATTCGTATTTTCTAGGAAGAAAGCTAGAGGAACTGCGGCAAACAAACCTGATCTTTCTGTTTGTATCGATGACATTTGATGCACTTGCCTAAAGAAAAGACTTTGCTTTTCTCCAAAACCATTTGTACTGTGATTTTCTGGTCCATTGCAAACGAATTCCACACTCGTTTCTCCGGATATGACTGGATGAAACCGGAAATATCCGGTTGATTTTTGCCTAACTCAATCCCAGATATTGTTACCGACTCTGTGTTTGTGTATTCCTGATATTATCTACGGACATTATTGTTTTGAATGTTTTTTTTCAGGAAACATTTAATTTTCTGCTTGGAAACACTAATTGGTTCCACATGGAGACACCAGCTCTACACATTCGTATTTTCTAGGGAGAAAGCTAGAGGAACTGCGGCAAACAAACATGATCTTTCTGTTTGTATAGATGACATTTGATGCACTTGCCTAACGAAAAGACTTTGCTTTTCTCCAAAACCATTTTTACTGTGATTTTTTCGGTCCATTGCATACGAATTCCATACCAGTTTGTCCGGATATGACTGGATGAAACAGGAAATATCTGGTTTTGTTTTGGCTAACTCAATTCCAGAAATTGCTACATCCTCTGTGTTTGTGTATTCCAGATATTATCCACAGACTATATTGTTTTGAATGTTTTTTATCATGGAACATTTAATTTTTTGCTTGGAAACACTAATTGGTTCCACATGAGGACACAGGCTCTACACATTCGTATTTTCTAGGGAGAAAGCTAGAGGAACTGAGGAAAACACATGATCTTTCTGTTTGTATAGAAGACATTTGATGCACTTGCCTAACGAAAAGACTTTGCTTTTCTCCAAAACCATTTGTACTGTGATTTTCTGGTCCATTGCAAACGAATTCCACACCAGTTTCTCCGGATATGACTGGATGAAACCGGAAATATCTGGTTTTGTTTTGGCTAACTCAATCCCAGATATTGTTACCGCATCTGTGTTTGTGTATTCCAGATATTATCCACAGACTATATTGTTTTGAATGTTTTTTTTCATGGAACATTTAATTTTATGCTTGAAACACTGATAGGTTCCACATGGAGACACCAGCTCTACACATTCGTATTTTCTAGGGAGAAAGCTAGAGGAACTGCGGCAAACAAACATGATCTTTCTGTTTGTATAGATGACATTTGATGCACTTGCCTAACGGAAAGACTTTGCTTTTCTCCAAAACCATTTGTACTGTTATTTTCTCGGTCCATTGCATACGAATTCCACGCCAGTTTCTCCGGATATGACTGGATGAAACCGGAAATATCCGGTTGATTTTTACCTAACTCAATCCCAGATATTGTTACCGCCTCTGTGTATGTGTATTCCTGATATTATCCACGGACTTTATTGTTTTGAATGTTTTTTTTCAGTAAACATTTAATTTCCTGCTTCGAAACAGTAATTGTTTCCACATGGACACACAATCTCTACACATTCGTATTTTCTAGGAAGAAAGCTAGAGAAACTGCGGCAAACAAACATGATATTTCTGTTTGTATAGATGACATTTGATGCACTTGCCTAACAAAAAGAATTTGCTTTTCTCCAAAACCATTTGTACTGTGATTTTCTCGGTCCATTGCATACGAATTCCACACCAGTTTGTCCGGATATGACTGTAGGAAACCGGATATATCCGGTTCTGTTTTGGGTAACTCAATCCGAAATATTGCTACAAACTCTGTGTTTGTGTTTTCTGGATATTATCCATGGACATATTGTTTTGAATGTTTTTATCAGGGAACATTTAATTTTCTGCTTGGAAACACTAATTGGTTCCACATGGAGACACCAGCTCTACACATTCGTATTTTCTAGGGAGAAAGCTATAGGAACTGTGGAAAACAAACATGATCTTTCTGTTTGTATAGATGACATTTGATGCACTTGCGTAATGAAAAGACTTTGCTTTTCTCCAAAACCATTTGTACTGTGATTTTCGCGGTCCATTGCATACGAATTCCACACCAGGTTGTCCGGATATAACTGGATGAAACCGGAAATATCCGGTTTTGTTTTGGCTAACTCAATCCCAGATATTGTTACAGCCTTTGTGTTTGTGTATTCCAGATATTATCCACAGACTTTATTGTTTTGAATGTTTTTTATCAGGGAACATTTAATTTTCTGCTTGGAAACACTAATTGGTTCCACATGGAGACACCAGCTCTACACATTCATATTTTCTAGGAAGAAAGCTAGAAGAACTGCGGCAACCACACATGATCTTTCTGTTTGTATAGATGACATTTGATGCACTTTCCTAACAAAAAGACTTTGCTTTTCTCCAAAACCATTTTTACTGTGATTTTCTGGTCCATTGCAAACGCATTCCACACCCGTTTCTCCGGATATGACTGGATGAAACCGGAAATATCCGGTTGATTTTTGCCTAACTCAATCCCAGATATTGTTACCGCCTCTGTGTTTGTGTATTCCAGATATTATCCACAGACTATATTGTTTTTAATGTTTTTTATCATGGAACATTTAATTTTCTGCTTGGAAACACTAATTGGTTCCACATGGAGACACCAGCTCTACACATTCCTATTTTCTAGGGAGAAATCTAGAGGAACTGCGGCAAACATACATGATCTTTCTGTTTGTATAGATGACATTTGATGCACTTGCCTAACGAAAAGACTTTGCTTTTCTCCAAAACCATTTGTACTGTGATTTTTTCGGTCCATTGCATACGAATTCCATACCACTTTGTCCGGATATGACTGGATGAAACCGGAAATATCTGGTTTTGCTTTGGCTAACTCAATCCCAGAAATTGCTACAACCTCTGTGTTTGTGCATTCCTGATATTATCTCCGGACTTTATTCTTTTGAATGTTTTTTATCAGGGAACATTTAATTTTCTGCTTGGAAACACTAATTGGTTCCACATGGACACACCAGCTCTACACATTCGTATTTTCTAGGAAGAAAGCTAGAGGAACTACGGAAAACACATGATCTTTCTGTTTGTATAGATGACATTTGATGAACTTGCCAAACAAAAAGAATTTGCTTTTCTCCAAAACAATTTGTACTGTGATTTTCTGGTCCATTGCAAACGAATTCCACACCAGTTTCTCCGGATATGACTGGATGAAACCGGAAATATCTGGTTTTGTTTTGCTAACTCAATCCCAGATATTGTTACCGCCTCTGTGTTTGTGTATTCCAGATATTATCCACAGACTATATTGTTTTGAATGTTTTTTATCAGGGAACATTTAATTTTCTGCTAGGAAACACTAATTGGTTCCACATGGAGACACCAGCTCTACACATTCGTATTTTCTAGGGAGAAAGCTAGAGGAACTGCGGCAAACAAACATGATCTTTCTGTTTGTATAGATGACATTTGATGCACTTGGCTAACGAAAAGACTTTGCTTTTCTCCAAAACCATTTGTACTGTGATTTTCTCGGTCTATTGCATATGAATTCCACACCAGTTTCTCCAGATATGACTGGATGAAACCGGAAATATCCGGTTGATTTTTACCTAACTCAATCCCAGATATTGTTACCACCTCTGTCTTTGTGTATTCCTGATATTATCCACAGATTTATTGTTTTGAATGTTTTTTTCTCAGGGAACATTTAATTTTCTGCTTGGAAACACTAATTGGTTCCACATGGAGACACCATCTCTACACATTCGTATTTTCTAGGACGAAAGCTAGAGGAACTGCGGCAAACAAACATGATCTTTCCGTTTGCATAGATGACATTTGATGCACTTGCCTAACGAAAAGACTTTGGTTTTCTCCAAAACAATTTTTACTGTTATTTTCTCGGTCCATTGCATACGAATTCCACGCCAGTTTCTCCGGATATGACTGGATGAAACCGGAAATATCCGGTTGATTTTTACCTAACTCAATCCCAGATATTGTTACCGCCTCTGTGTATGTGTATTCCTGATATTATCCACGGACTTTATTGTTTTGAATATTTTTTTTTCAGGAAACATTTAATTTTCTGCTTGGAAACAGTAATTGTTTCCACATGGACACACCAGCTCTACACATTCGTATTTTCTAGGAAGAAAGCTAGAGGAACTGCGGCAAACAAACCTGATCTTTCTGTTTGTATCGATGACATTTGATGCACTTGCCTAAAGAAAAGACTTTGCTTTTCTCCAAAACCATTTGTACTGTGATTTTCTGGTCCATTGCAAACGAATTCCACACTCGTTTCTCCGGATATGACTGGATGAAACCGGAAATATCCGGTTGATTTTTGCCTAACTCAATCCCAGATATTGTTACCGCCTCTGTGTTTGTGTATTCCTGATATTATCTACGGACATTATTGTTTTGAATGTTTTTTTTCAGGAAACATTTAATTTTCTGCTTGGAAACACTAATTGGTTCCACATGGAGACACCAGCTCTACACATTCGTATTTTCTAGGGAGAAAGCTAGAGGAACTGCGGCAAACAAACATGATCTTTCTGTTTGTATAGATGACATTTGATGCACTTTCCTAACGAAAAGACTTTGCTTTTCTCCAAAACCATTTTTACTGTGATTTTTTCGGTCCATTGCATACGAATTCCATACCAGTTTGTCCGGATATGACTGGATGAAACAGGAAATATCTGGTTTTGTTTTGGCTAACTCAATCCCAGAAATTGCTACATCATCTGTGTTTGTGTATTCCAGATATTATCCACAGACTATATTGTTTTGAATGTTTTTTATCATGGAACATTTAATTTTTTGCTTGGAAACACTAATTGGTTCCACATGAGGACACAGGCTCTACACATTCGTATTTTCTAGGGAGAAAGCTAGAGGAACTGAGGAAAACACATGATCTTTCTGTTTGTATAGAAGACATTTGATGCACTTGCCTAACGAAAAGACTTTGCTTTTCTCCAAAACCATTTGTACTGTGATTTTCTGGTCCATTGCAAACGAATTCCACACCAGTTTCTCCGGATATGACTGGATGAAACCGGAAATATCTGGTTTTGTTTTGGCTAACTCAATCCCAGATATTGTTACCGCATCTGTGTTTGTGTATTCCAGATATTATCCACAGACTATATTGTTTTGAATGTTTTTTTTCATGGAACATTTAATTTTATGCTAGGAAACACTGATAGGTTCCACATGGAGACACCAGCTCTACACATTCGTATTTTCTAGGGAGAAAGCTAGAGGAACTGCGGCAAACAAACATGATCTTTCTGTTTGTATAGATGACATTTGATGCACTTGCCTAACGGAAAGACTTTGCTTTTCTCCAAAACCATTTGTACTGTTATTTTCTCGGTCCATTGCATACGAATTCCACGCCAGTTTCTCCGGATATGACTGGATGAAACCGGAAATATCCGGTTGATTTTTACCTAACTCAATCCCAGATATTGTTACCGCCTCTGTGTATGTGTATTCCTGATATTATCCACGGACTTTATTGTTTTGAATGTTTTTTTTCAGTAAACATTTAATTTCCTGCTTCGAAACAGTAATTGTTTCCACATGGACACACAATCTCTACACATTCGTATTTTCTAGGAAGAAAGCTAGAGAAACTGCGGCAAACAAACATGATATTTCTGTTTGTATAGATGACATTTGATGCACTTGCCTAACAAAAAGAATTTGCTTTTCTCCAAAACCATTTGTACTGTGATTTTCTCGGTCCATTGCATACGAATTCCACACCAGGTTGTCCGGATATAACTGGATGAAACCGGAAATATCCGGTTTAGTTTTGGCTAACTCAATCCCAGATATTGTTACAGCCTTTGTGTTTGTGTATTCCAGATATTATCCACAGACTTTATTGTTTTGAATGTTTTTTATCAGGGAACATTTAATTTTCTGCTTGGAAACACTAATTCGTTCCACATGGAGACACCAGCTCTACACATTCATATTTTCTAGGAAGAAAGCTAGAAGAACTGCGGCAACCACACATGATCTTTCTGTTTGTATAGATGACATTTGATGCACTTTCCTAACAAAAAGACTTTGCTTTTCTCCAAAACCATTTTTACTGTGATTTTCTGGTCCATTGTAAACGCATTCCACACCCGTTTCTCCGGATATGACTGGATGAAACCGGAAATATCCGGTTGATTTTTGCCTAACTCAATCCCAGATATTGTTACCGCCTCTGTGTTTGTGTATTCCTGATATTATCTACGGACTTTATTGTTTTGAAAGTTTTTATCAGGGAACATTTAATTTTCTGCTTGGAAACACTAATTGGTTCCACATGGAGGCACCAGCTCTAGACATTCGTATTTTCTATGGAGAAAGCTAGAGCAAATGCGGCAAACAAACATAATATTTCTGTTTGTATAGATGACATTTGATGCACTTGCCTAACGAAAAGGCTTTGCTTTTCTCCAAAACCATTTGTACTGTGATTTTCTCGGGCCATTTCATACGAATTCCACACCAGTTTCTCCGGATATGACTGGATGAAACCGGAAATATCTGCATTTGTTTTGGCACACTCAATCCCAGATATTGTTACCCCCTCTGTGTTTGTGTATTCCAGATATTATCCACAGACTATATTGTTTTGAATGTTTTTTATCATGGAACATTTAATTTTCTGCTTGGAAACACTAATTGGTTCCACATGGAGACACCAGCTCTACACATTCGTATTTTCTAGGGAGAAAGCTAGAGGAACTGCGGGAAACAAACATGATCTTTCTGTTTGTATAGATGACATTTGTTGCACTTGCCTAAGGAAAAGACTTTGCTTTTCTCCAAAATCATTTGTACTGTGATTTTTTCGGTCCATTGCATACGAATTCCATTCCAGTTTGTCCAGATATGACTGGATGAACCGGAAATATCTGGTTTTGTTTTGGCTAACTCAATCCCAGATAATGCTACAGCCTTTCTGTTTGTGTATTCCTGATATTATCCACGGACTTTAGTGTTTTGAATGTTTTTTTCAGGAAACATTTAATTTTGTGCTTGGAAACACTAAGTGGTTCCACATGGTGACACCAGCTCTACACATTCGTATTTTCTAGGGAGAAACCTAGAGGAACTGCAGCAAACAAACATGATATTTCTGTTTGTATAGATGACATTTGATGCACTTGCCTAACGTAAAGACTTTTCTTTTTTCCAAAACCATTTTCACTGTGATTTTCTTAGTTCATTGCATACGAATTCCACACCAGTTTGTCCGGATATGACTGGATTAAACCGGAAATATCTGGTTTTGTTTTGGCTAACTCAATCCCAGAAATTGTTACCGCCTCTGTGTTTGTGTATTCCAGATACTATCCACAGACTATATTGTTTTGAATGTTTTTTATCAGGGAACATTTAATTTTCTGCTTGGAAACACTAACTGGTTCCACATGGAGACACCAGCTCTACACATTCGTATTTTCTAGGGAGAAAGCTAGAGGAACTGCGGCAAACAAACATGATCTTTCTGTTTGTATAGATGACATTTGATGCACTTGCCTAACGAAAAGACTTTGCTTTTCTCCAAAACCATTTGTACTGTTATTTTCTCGGTCCATTGCATACGAATTCCACGCCAGTTTCTCCGGTTATGACTGGATGAATCCGGAAATATCCGGTTGATTTTTACCTAACTCAATCCCAGATATTGTTACCGCCTCTGTGTATGTGTATTGCTGATATTATGCACGGACTTTAGTGTTTTGAATGTTTTTTTTCAGGAAACATTTAATTTTCTGCTTGGAAACACTAATTGGTTCCACATGGACACACCAGCTCTACACATTCGTATTTTCTAGGGAGAAAGCTAGAGGAACTGCGGCAAACAAACATGATCTTTCTGTTTGTGTAGATGAGATTTGATGCACTTGCCTAACGAAAAGACTTTGCTTTTCTCCAAAACCATTTGTACTGTGATTTTCTCGGTCCATTGCATACGAATTCCACACCAGTTTGTCCGGATATGACTGTAGGAAACCGGATATATCCGGTTCTGTTTTGGGTAACTCAATCCGAAATATTGCTACAAACTCTGTGTTTGTGTTTTCTGGATATTATCCATGGACATATTGTTTTGAATGTTTTTATCAGGGAACATTTAATTTTCTGCTTGGAAACACTAATTGGTTCCACATGGAGACACCAGCTCTACACATTCGTATTTTCTAGGGAGAAAGCTATAGGAACTGTGGAAAACAAACATGATCTTTCTGTTTGTATAGATGACATTTGATGCACTTGCGTAATGAAAAGACTTTGCTTTTCTCCAAAACCATTTGTACTGTGATTTTCTCGGTCCATTGCATACGAATTCCACACCACTTTGTCCGGATATGACTGGATGAACCGGAAATATCTGGTTTTGTTTTGGCTAACTCAATCCCAGATATTGTTACCGCCTCTGTGTTTGTGTATTCCAGATATTATCCACAGACTTTATTGTTTTCAATGTTTTTTTATCAGGGAACATTTAATTGTCTGCTTGGAAACACTAATTGGTTCCACATGGACACACCAGCTCTACACATTCGTATTTTCTAGGGAGAAAGCTAGAGGAACTGCGGCAAACAAACATGATATTTCTGTTTGTATAGATGACATTTGATGCAATTGCCTAACGAAAAGATTTTGCTTTTCTCGAAAACCATTTTTACTGAAATTTTCTCGGTCCATTGCATACGAATTCCACACCAGTTTGTCCGGATATGACTGGATGAAACCGGAAATATCTGGTTTTGTTTTGGCTAACTCAATCCCAGATATTGTTACCGCCTCTGTGTTTGTGTATTCCAGATATTATCCACAGACTATATTGTTTTGAATGTTTTTTATCAGGGAACATTTAATTTTCTGCTTGGAAACACTCATTGGTTCCACATGGACACACCAGCTCTACACATTCGTATTTTCTAGGGAGAAAGCTAGAGGAACTGTGGCAAACAAACATGATCTTTCTGTTTGTATAGATGACATTTGATGCACTTGCCTAACGAAAAGACTTTGCTTTTCTCCAAAACCATTTGTACTGTTATTTTCTCGGGCCATTGCATACGAATTCCACACCAGTTTGTCCGGATATGACTGGATGAAACCGGAAATATCTGCTTTTGTTTTGGCACACTCAATCCCAGATATTGTTACCCCCTCTGTGTTTGTGTATTCCAGATATTATCCACAGACTATATTGTTTTGAATGTTTTTTATCAGGGAACATTTAATTTTCTGCTTGGAAACACTAATTGGTTCCACATGGAGACACCAGCTCTACACATTCGTATTTTCTAGGGAGAAAGCTAGAGGAACTGCGGCAAACAAACGTGATCTTTCTGTTTGTATAGATGACATTTGTTGCACTTGCCTAAGGAAAAGACTTTGCTTTTCTCCAAAATCATTTGTACTGTGATTTTTTCGGTCCATTGCATACGAATTCCATTCCAGTTTGTCCAGATATGACTGGATTAAACCGGAAATATCTGGTTTTGTTTTGGCTAACTCAATCCCAGAAATTGTTACCGCCTCTGTGTTTGTGTATTCCAGATATTATCCACAGACTATATTGTTTTGAATGTTTTTTATCAGGGAACATTTAATTTTCTGCTTGGAAACACTAACTGGTTCCACATGGAGACACCAGCTCTACACATTCGTATTCTCTAGGGAGAAAGCTAGAGGAACTGCGGCAAACAAACATGATCTTTCTGTTTGTATAGATGACATTTGATGCACTTGCCTAACGAAAAGACTTTGCTTTTCTCCAAAACCATTTGTACTGTTATTTTCTCGGTCCATTGCATACGAATTCCACGCCAGTTTCTCCGGTTATGACTGGATGAATCCGGAAATATCCGGTTGATTTTTACCTAACTCAATCCCAGATATTATCTCCGCCTCTGTGTATGTGTATTGCTGATATTATGCACGGACTTTAGTGTTTTGAATGGTTTTTTTCAGGAAACATTTAATTTTCTGCTTGGAAACACTAATTGGTTCCACATGGATACACCAGCTCTACACATTCGTATTTTCTAGGGAGAAAGCTAGAGGAACTGCGGCAAACAAACATGATCTTTCTGTTTGTATAGATGACATTTGATGCACTTGCCTAACGAAAAGACTTTGCTTTTCTCCAAAACCATTTGTACTGTGATTTTCTCGGGCCATTTCCTACGAATTCCACACCAGCTTCTCCGGATATGACTGGATGAAACCGGAAATATCTGGTTTTGTTTTGGCTAACTCAATCCCAGATATTGTTACAGCCTCTGTGTATGTGTATTCCAGATATTATCCACAGACTTTATTTTTTTGAATGTTTTTTATCAGGGAACTTTTAATTTTCCACTTGGAAACACTAATTGGTTCCACATGGAGACACCAACTCTACACATTCGTATTTTCTAGGGGGAAAGTTAGAGGAACTACGGCAAAAAAAAAAACATGATCTTTCTGTTTGTATAGATGACATTTGATGCACTTGCCTAACGAAAAGACTTTGCTTTTCTCCAAAACCATTTGTACTGTGATTTTCTCGGTCCATTGCATACAAATTCCACACCACTTTGTCCGGATATGACTGGATGAAACCGGAAATATCCGGTTGATTTTTACCTAACTCAATCCCAGATATTGTTACCGCCTCTGTGTTTGTGTATTCCTGATATTATCCACAGACTTTATTGTTTTGAATGTTTTTTTTCAGGAAACATTTAATTTTCTGCTTGGAAACACTAATTGGTTCCACATGGAGACACCAGCTCTACACATTCGTATTTTCTAGGGAGAAAGCTAGAGGAACTGCGGCAAACAAACATGATCTTTCTGTTTGTATAGATGACATTTGATGCACTTGGCTAACGAAAAGATTTGCTTTTCTCCAAAACCATTTGTACTGTGATTTTCTCGGTCTATTGCATATGAATTCCACACCAGTTTCTCCAGATATGACTGGATGAAACCGGAAATATCTGCATTTGTTTTGGCCTACTCAATCCCAGATATTGTTACCACCTCTGTCTTTGTGTATTCCTGATATTATCCACAGACTTTATTGTTTTGAATGTTTTTTTCTCAGGGAACATTTAATTTTCTGCTTGGAAACACTAATTGGTTCCAGATGGACACACCAGCTCTACACATTCGTATTTTCTAGGGAGAAAGCTAGAGGAACTGCGGCAAACAAACATGATCTTTCTGTTTGTGTAGATGAGATTTGATGCACTTGCCTAACGAAAAGACTTTGCTTTTCTCCAAAACCATTTGTACTGTGATTTTCTCGGTCCATTGCATACGAATTCCACACCAGTTTGTCCGGATATGACTGTAGGAAACCGGATATATCCGGTTCTGTTTTGGGTAACTCAATCCGAAATATTGCTACAATCTCTGTGTTTGTGTTTTCTGGATATTATCCATGGACATATTGTTTTGAATGTTTTTATCAGGGAACATTTAATTTTCTGCTTGGAAACACTAATTGGTTCCACATGGAGACACCAGCTCTACACATTCATATTTTCTAGGGAGAAAGCTATAGGAACTGTGGAAAACAAACATGATCTTTCTGTTTGTATAGATGACATTTGATGCACTTGCCTAATGAAAAGACTTTGCTTTTCTCCAAAACCATTTGTACTGTGATTTTCTCGGTCCATTGCATACGAATTCCACACCACTTTGTCCGGATATGACTGGATGAACCGGAAATATCTGGTTTTGTTTAGGCTAACTCAATCCCAGATATTGTTACCGCCTCTGTGTTTGTGTATTCCAGATATTATCCACAGACTTTATTGTTTTGAATGTTTTTTATCAGGGAACATTTAATTGTCTGCTTGGAAACACTAATTGGTTCCACATGGACACACCAGCTCTACACATTCGTATTTTCTAGGGAGAAATCTAGAGGAACTGCGGCAAACAAACATGATATTTCTGTTTGTATAGATGACATTTGATGCAATTGCCTAACGAAAAGATTTTGCTTTTCTCGAAAACCATTTTTACTGAAATTTTCTCGGTCCATTGCATACGAATTCCACACCAGTTTGTCCGGATATGACTGGATGAAACCGGAAATATCTGGTTTTGTTTTGGCTAACTCAATCCCAGATATTGTTACCGCCTCTGTGTTTGTGTATTCCAGATATTATCCACAGACTATATTGTTTTGAATGTTTTTTATCAGGGAACATTTAATTTTCTGCTTGGAAACACTCATTGGTTCCACATGGACACACCAGCTCTACACATTCGTATTTTCTAGGGAGAAAGCTAGAGGAACTGTGGCAAACAAACATGATCTTTCTGTTTGTATAGATGACATTTGATGCACTTGCCTAACGAAAAGACTTTGCTTTTCTCCAAAACCATTTGTACTGTTATTTTCTCGGGCCATTGCATACGAATTCCACACCAGTTTGTCCGGATATGACTGGATGAAACCGGAAATATCTGCTTTTGTTTTGGCACACTCAATCCCAGATATTGTTACCCCCTCTGTGTTTGTGTATTCCAGATATTATCCACAGACTATATTGTTTTGAATGTTTTTTATCAGGGAACATTTAATTTTCTGCTTGGAAACACTAATTGGTTCCACATGGAGACACCAGCTCTACACATTCGTATTTTCTAGGGAGAAAGCTAGAGGAACTGCGGCAAACAAACATGATCTTTCTGTTTGTATAGATGACATTTGATGCACTTGCCTAACGAAAAGACTTTGCTTTTCTCCAAAATCATTTGTACTGTGATTTTTTCGGTCCATTGCATACGAATTCCATTCCAGTTTGTCCAGATATGACTGGATGAACCGGAAATATCTGGTTTTGTTTTGGCTAACTCAATCCCAGATATTGCTACAGCCTTTCTGTTTGTGTATTCCTGATATTATCCACGGACTTTAGTGTTTTGAATGTTTTTTTCAGGAAACATTTAATTTTGTGCTTGGAAACACTAAGTGGTTCCACATGGTGACACCAGCTCTACACATTCGTATTTTCTAGGGAGAAACCTAGAGGAACTGCGGCAAACAAACATGATATTTCTGTTTGTATAGATGACATTTGATGCACTTGCCTAACGTAAAGACTTTTCTTTTTTCCAAAACCATTTTCACTGTGATTTTCTTAGTTCATTGCATACGAATTCCACACCAGTTTGTCCGGTTATGACTGGATTAAACCGGAAATATCTGGTTTTGTTTTGGCTAACTCAATCCCAGAAATTGTTACCGCCTCTGTGTTTGTGTATTCCAGATATTATCCACAGACTATATTGTTTTGAATGTTTTTTATCAGGGAACATTTAATTTTCTGCTTGGAAACACTAACTGGTTCCACATGGAGACACCAGCTCTACACATTCGTATTTTCTAGGGAGAAAGCTAGAGGAACTGCGGCAAACAAACATGATCTTTCTGTTTGTATAGATGACATTTGATGCACTTGCCTAACGAAAAGACTTTGCTTTTCTCCAAAACCATTTGTACTGTTATTTTCTCGGTCCATTGCATACGAATTCCACGCCAGTTTCTCCGGTTATGACTGGATGAATCCGGAAATATCCGGTTGATTTTTACCTAACTCAATCCCAGATATTGTTACCGCCTCTGTGTATGTATATTGCTGATATTATGCACGGACTTTAGTGTTTTGAATGGTTTTTTTCAGGAAACATTTAATTTTCTGCTTGGAAATACTAATTGGTTCCACATGGATACACCAGCTCTACACATTCGTATTTTCTAGGGAGAAAGCTAGAGGAACTGCGGCAAAAAAACATGATCTTTCTGTTTGTATAGATGACATTTGATGCACTTGCCTAACGAAAAGACTTTGCTTTTCTCCAAAACCATTTGTACTGTGATTTTCTCGGGCCATTTCATACGAATTCCACACCAGCTTCTCCGGATATGACTGGATGAAACCGGAAATATCTGGTTTTGTTTTGGCTAACTCAATCCCAGATATTGTTACCGCCTCTGTGTATGTGTATTCCAGATATTATCCACAGACTTTATTGTTTTGAATGTTTTTTATCAGGGAACTTTTAATTTTCTACTTGGAAACACTAATTGCTTCCACATGGAGACACCAACTCTACACATTCGTATTTTCTAGGGGGAAAGTTAGAGGAACTACGGCAAAAAAAAAACATGATCTTTCTGTTTGTATAGATGACATTTGATGCACTTGCCTAACGAAAAGACTTTGCTTTTCTCCAAAACCATTTGTACTGTGATTTTCTCGGTCCATTGCATACAAATTCCACACCACTTTGTCCGGATATGACTGGATGAAACCGGAAATATCCGGTTGATTTTTACCTAACTCAATCCCAGATATTGTTACCGCCTCTGTGTTTGTGTATTCCTGATATTATCCACAGACTTTATTGTTTTGAATGTTTTTTTTCAGGAAACATTTAATTTTCTGCTTGGAAACACTAATTGGTTCCACATGGAGACACCAGCTCTACACATTCGTATTTTCTAGGGAGAAAGCTAGAGGAACTGCGGCAAACAAACATGATCTTTCTGTTTGTATAGATGACATTTGATGCACTTGGCTAACGAAAAGACTTTGCTTTTCTCCAAAACCATTTGTACTGTGATTTTCTCGGTCTATTGCATATGAATTCCACACCAGTTTCTCCAGATATGACTGGATGAAACCGGAAATATCTGCATTTGTTTTGGCACACTCAATCCCAGATATTGTTACCACCTCTGTCTTTGTGTATTCCTGATATTATCCACAGACTTTATTGTTTTGAATGTTTTTTTCTCAGGGAACATTTAATTTTCTGCTTGGAAACACTAATTGGTTCCAGATGGACACACCAGCTCTACACATTCGTATTTTCTAGGGAGAAAGCTAGAGGAACTGCGGCAAACAAACATGATCTTTCTGTTTGTGTAGATGAGATTTGATGCACTTGCCTAACGAAAAGACTTTGCTTTTCTCCAAAACCATTTGTACTGTGATTTTCTCGGTCCATTGCATACGAATTCCACACCAGTTTGTCCGGATATGACTGTAGGAAACCGGATATATCCGGTTCTGTTTTGGGTAACTCAATCCGAAATATTGCTACAAACTCTGTGTTTGTGTTTTCTGGATATTATCCATGGACATATTGTTTTGAATGTTTTTATCAGGGAACATTTAATTTTCTGCTTGGAAACACTAATTGTTTCCACATGGAGACACCAGCTCTACACATTCGTATTTTCTAGGGAGAAAGCTAGAGGAACTGCGGCAAACAAACATGATCTTTCTGTTTGTATAGATGATATTTGATGCACTTGCCTAACGAAAAGATTTTGCTTTTCTCGAAAACCATTTGTACTGTGATTTTCTCGGTCCATTGCATACGAATTCCACACCAGGTTCTCCAGATATGACTGGATGAACCCGGAAATATCTGGTTTTGTTTTGGCTAACTCAATCCCAGATATTGTTACCGCCTCTGTGTATGTGTATTCCAGATATTATCCACAGACTTTATTGTTTTGAATGTTCTTTATCAGGGAACTTTTAATTTTCCACTTGGAAACACTAATTGGTTCCACATGGACACACCAGCTCTACACATTCGTATTTTCTAGGGAGAAAGCTAGAGGCACTGCGGCAAACAAACATGATCTTTCTGTTTGTATAGATGACATTTGATGCACTTGCCTAACGAAAAGACTTTGCTTTTCTCCAAAACAATTTTTACTGTTATTTTCTCGGTCCATTGCATACGAATTCCACGCCAGTTTCTCCGGATATGACTGTTTGAATCCGGAAATATACGGTTGATTTTTACCTAACTCAATCCCAGATATTGTTACCGCCTCTGTGTATGTGTATTGATGATATTTTCCACGAACTTTATTGTTTTGAATGTTTTTTTTCAGGAAACATTAAATTTTCTGCTTGGAAACAGTAATTGTTTCCACATGGACACACCAGCTCTACACATTCGTATTTTCTAGGAAGAAAGCTAGAGGAACTGCGGCAAACAAACATGATATTTCTGTTTGTATAGATGGCATTTGATGCACTTGCCTAACGAAAAGACTTTGCTTTTCTCCAAAACCATTTGGACTGTGATTTTCTCGGTCCATTGCATACGAATTCCACACCAGTTTGTCCGGATATGACTGGATGAAACCGGAAATATCTGGTTTTTTTTTTTTGGCTAACTCAATCCCAGTAATTGCTACTTCTTCTGTGTTTCTGCATTCCTGATATTATCTACGGACTTTATTGTTTTCAATGTTTTTTTATCAGCGAACATTTAATTTTCCGCTTGGAAACACTAATTGGTTCCACATGGAGACACCAGCTCTACACATTCGTATTTTCTAGGGAGAAAGCTAGAGGAACTGCGGCAAACAAACATGATCTTTCTGTTTGTATGGATGAGATTTGATGCACTTGCCTAACGAAAAGACTTTGCTTTTCTCCAAAACCATTTGTACTGTGATTTTCTCGGTCCATTGCATACGAATTCCACACCAGTTTGTCCAGATATGACTGTAGGAAACCGGATATATCCGGTTCTGTTTTCGGTATCTCAATCCGAAATATTGCTACAGACTCTGTGTTTGTGTTTTCTGGATATTATCGATGGACTTATTGTTTTGAATGTTTTTATCAGGGAACATTTAATTTTCTGCTTGGAAACACTAATTGTTTCCACATGGAGACACCAGCTCTACACATTCGTATTTTCTAGAAGAAAGCTATAGGAACTGTGGAAAACAAACATGATCTTTCTGTTTGTATAGATGACATTTGATGCACTTGCCTAATGGAAAGACTTTGCTTTTCTCAAAAACCATTTCTACTGTGATTTTTTTGGTCCATTGCATACGAATTCCACACCAGGTTCTCCAGATATGACTGGATGAACCCGGAAATATCTGGTTTTGTTTTGGCTAACTCAATCCCAGATATTGTTACCGCTTCTGTGTTTGTATATTCCAGATATTATCCGCAGACTTTATTGTTTTGAATGTTTTTTATCAGGGAACATTTAATTTTCTGCTTGGAAACACTAATTGGTTCCACATGGAGACTCCAGCTCTACAGATTCGTATTTTCTAGGGAGAAATCTAGAGGAACTGCGGCAAACAAACATGATATTTCTGTTTGTATAGATGGCATTTGATGCACTTGCCTAACGAAAAGACTTTGCTTTTCTCCAAAACCATTTGTACTGTGATTTTCTCGGTCCATTGCATACAAATTCCACACCAGTTTGTCCGGATATGACTGGATGAAACCGGAAATATCCGGTTGATTTTTACCTAACTCAATCCCAGATATTGTTACCGCCTCTGTGTTTGTGTATTCCAGATATTATCCACAGACTTTATTGTTTTGAATGTTTTTTTTCAGGAAACATTTAATTTTCTGCTTGGAAACATTAATTGGTTCCACATGGAGACACCAGCTCTACACATTTGTATTTTCTAGGGAGAAAGCTAGAGGAACTGCGGCAAACAAACATGATATTTCTGTTTGTATAGATGACATTTGATGCACTTGCCTAACGAAAACACTTTGCGTTTCTCCAAAACCATTTTTACTGAGATTTTCTCGGTCCATTGCATACAAATTCCACACCATTTTGTCCGGATATGACTGGATGAAACCGGAAATATCTGGTTTTTTTTTTTGGCTAACTCAATCCCAGAAATTGCTACTTCTTCTGTGTTTCTGCATTGCTGATATTATCTACGGACTTTATTGTTTTCAATGTTTTTTTATCAGCGAACATTTAATTTTCCGCTTGGAAACACTAATTGGTTCCACATGGAGACACCAGCTCTACACATTCGTATTTTCTAGGGAGAAAGCTAGAGGAACTGCGGCAAACAAACATGATCTTTCTGTTTGTATAGATGACATTTGATGCACTTGCCCAACGAAAAGACTTTGCCTTTCTCCAAAACCATTTGTACTGTGGTTTTCTCGGTCCGTTGCATACGAATTCCAGACCAGTTTCTCCGAAATGACTGGATGAAACCGGAAATATCCGGTTGATTTTTACCTAACTCAATCCCAGATATTGATATTGCCTCTGAGTTTGTGTATTCCAGATATTATCCACAGACTATATTGTTTTGAATGTTTTTTATCAGGGAACATTTAATTTTCTGCTTGGAAACACTAATTGGTTCCACATGGAGACACCAGCTCTACACATTCGTATTTTCTAGGGAGAAAGCTAGAGGAACTGCGGCAAACAAACGTGATCTTTCTGTTTGTATAGATGACATTTGTTGCACTTGCCTAAGGAAAAGACTTTGCTTTTCTCCAAAATCATTTGTACTGTGATTTTTTCGGTCCATTGCATACGAATTCCATTCCAGTTTGTCCAGATATGACTGGATGAAACCGGAAATATCTGGTTTTGTTTTGGCTAACTCAATCCCAGATATTGTTACCGCCTCTGTGTTTGTGTATTCCAGATATTATCCACAGACTATATTGTTTTGAATGTTTTTTATCAGGGAACATTTAATTTTCTGCTTGGAAACACTAACTGGTTCCACATGGAGACACCAGCTCTACACATTCGTATTTTCTAGGGAGAAAGCTAGAGGAACTGCGGCAAACAAACATGATCTTTCTGTTTGTATAGATGACATTTGATGCACTTGCCTAACGAAAAGACTTTGCTTTTCTCCAAAACCATTTGTACTGTTATTTTCTCGGTCCATTGCATACGAATTCCACGCCAGTTTCTCCGGTTATGACTGGATGAATCCGGAAATATCCGGTTGATTTTTACCTAACTCAATCCCAGATATTGTTACCGCCTCTGTGTATGTGTATTGCTGATATTATGCACGGACTTTAGTGTTTTGAATGGTTTTTTTCAGGAAACATTTAATTTTCTGCTTGGAAACACTAATTGGTTCCACATGGATACACCAGCTCTACACATTCGTATTTTCTAGGGAGAAAGCTAGAGGAACTGCGGCAAACAAACATGATCTTTCTGTTTGTATAGATGACATTTGATGCACTTGCCTAACGAAAAGACTTTGCTTTTCTCCAAAACCATTTGTACTGTGATTTTCTCGGGCCATTTCATACGAATTCCACACCAGCTTCTCCGGATATGACTGGATGAAACCGGAAATATCTGGTTTTGTTTTGGCTAACTCAATCCCAGATATTGTTACCGCCTCTGTGTATGTGTATTCCAGATATTATCCACAGACTTTATTGTTTTGAATGTTTTTTATCAGGGAACTTTTAATTTTCCACTTGGAAACACTAATTGGTTCCACATGGAGACACCAACTCTACACATTCGTATTTTCTAGGGGGAAAGTTAGAGGAACTACGGCAAAAAAAAAAACATGATCTTTCTGTTTGTATAGATGACATTTGATGCACTTGCCTAACGAAAAGACTTTGCTTTTCTCCAAAACCATTTGTACTGTGATTTTCTCGGTCCATTGCATACAAATTCCACACCACTTTGTCCGGATATGACTGGATGAAACCGGAAATATCCGGTTGATTTTTACCTAACTCAATCCCAGATATTGTTACCGCCTCTGTGTTTGTGTATTCCTGATATTATCCACAGACTTTATTGTTTTGAATGTTTTTTTTCAGGAAACATTTAATTTTCTGCTTGGAAACACTAATTGGTTCCACATGGAGACACCAGCTCTACACATTCGTATTTTCTAGGGAGAAAGCTAGAGGAACTGCGGCAAACAAACATGATCTTTCTGTTTGTATAGATGACATTTGATGCACTTGGCTAACGAAAAGACTTTGCTTTTCTCCAAAACCATTTGTACTGTGATTTTCTCGGTCTATTGCATATGAATTCCACACCAGTTTCTCCAGATATGACTGGATGAAACCGGAAATATCTGCATTTGTTTTGGCCTACTCAATCCCAGATATTGTTACCACCTCTGTCTTTGTGTATTCCTGATATTATCCACAGACTTTATTGTTTTGAATGTTTTTTTCTCAGGGAACATTTAATTTTCTGCTTGGAAACACTAATTGGTTCCAGATGGACACACCAGCTCTACACATTCGTATTTTCTAGGGAGAAAGCTAGAGGAACTGCGGCAAACAAACATGATCTTTCTGTTTGTGTAGATGAGATTTGATGCACTTGCCTAACGAAAAGACTTTGCTTTTCTCCAAAACCATTTGGACTGTGATTTTCTCGGTCCATTGCATACGAATTCCACACCAGTTTGTCCGGATATGACTGTAGGAAACCGGATATATCCGGTTCTGTTTTGGGTAACTCAATCCGAAATATTGCTACAAACTCTGTGTTTGTGTTTTCTGGATATTATCCATGGACATATTGTTTTGAATGTTTTTATCAGGGAACATTTAATTTTCTGCTTGGAAACACTAATTGGTTCCACATGGAGACACCAGCTCTACACATTCGTATTTTCTAGGGAGAAAGCTATAGGAACTGTGGAAAACAAACATGATCTTTCTGTTTGTATAGATGACATTTGATGCACTTGCCTAATGAAAAGACTTTGCTTTTCTCCAAAACCATTTGTACTGTGATTTTCTCGGTCCATTGCATACGAATTCCACACCACTTTGTCCGGATATGACTGGATGAACCGGAAATATCTGGTTTTGTTTAGGCTAACTCAATCCCAGATATTGTTACCGCCTCTGTGTTTGTTTATTCCAGATATTATCCACAGACTTTATTGTTTTCAATGTTTTTTATCAGGGAACATTTAATTGTCTGCTTGGAAACACTAATTGGTTCCACATGGACACACCAGCTCTACACATTCGTATTTTCTAGGGAGAAATCTAGAGGAACTGCGGCAAACAAACATGATATTTCTGTTTGTATAGATGACATTTGATGCAATTGCCTAACGAAAAGATTTTGCTTTTCTCGAAAACCATTTTTACTGAAATTTTCTCGGTCCATTGCATACGAATTCCACACCAGTTTGTCCGGATATGACTGGATGAAACCGGAAATATCTGGTTTTGTTTTGGCTAACTCAATCCCAGATATTGTTACCGCCTCTGTGTTTGTGTATTCCAGATATTATCCACAGACTATATTGTTTTGAATGTTTTTTATCAGGGAACATTTAATTTTCTGCTTGGAAACACTCATTGGTTCCACATGGACACACCAGCTCTACACATTCGTATTTTCTAGGGAGAAAGCTAGAGGAACTGTGGCAAACAAACATGATCTTTCTGTTTGTATAGATGACATTTGATGCACTTGCCTAACGAAAAGACTTTGCTTTTCTCCAAAACCATTTGTACTGTTATTTTCTCGGGCCATTGCATACGAATTCCACACCAGTTTGTCCGGATATGACTGGATGAAACCGGAAATATCTGCTTTTGTTTTGGCACACTCAATCCCAGATATTGTTACCCCCTCTGTGTTTGTGTATTCCAGATATTATCCACAGACTATATTGTTTTGAATGTTTTTTATCAGGGAACATTTAATTTTCTGCTTGGAAACACTAATTGGTTCCACATGGAGACACCAGCTCTACACATTCGTATTTTCTAGGGAGAAAGCTAGAGGAACTGCGGCAAACAAACATGATCTTTCTGTTTGTATAGATGACATTTGATGCACTTGCCTAACGAAAAGACTTTGCTTTTCTCCAAAATCATTTGTACTGTGATTTTTTCGGTCCATTGCATACGAATTCCATTCCAGTTTGTCCAGATATGACTGGATGAACCGGAAATATCTGGTTTTGTTTTGGCTAACTCAATCCCAGATATTGCTACAGCCTTTCTGTTTGTGTATTCCTGATATTATCCACGGACTTTAGTGTTTTGAATGTTTTTTTCAGGAAACATTTAATTTTGTTCTTGGAAACACTAAGTGGTTCCACATGGTGACACCAGCTCTACACATTCGTATTTTCTAGGGAGAAACCTAGAGGAACTGCGGCAAACAAACATGATATTTCTGTTTGTATAGATGACATTTGATGCACTTGCCTAACGTAAAGACTTTTCTTTTTTCCAAAACCATTTTCACTGTGATTTTCTTAGTTCATTGCATACGAATTCCACACCAGTTTGTCCGGATATGACTGGATTAAACCGGAAATATCTGGTTTTGTTTTGGCTAACTCAATCCCAGAAATTGTTACCGCCTCTGTGTTTGTGTATTCCAGATATTATCCACAGACTATATTGTTTTGAATGTTTTTTATCAGGGAACATTTAATTTTCTGCTTGGAAACACTAACTGGTTCCACATGGAGACACCAGCTCTACACATTCGTATTTTCTAGGGAGAAAGCTAGAGGAACTGCGGCAAACAAACATGATCTTTCTGTTTGTATAGATGACATTTGATGCACTTGCCTAACGAAAAGACTTTGCTTTTCTCCAAAACCATTTGTACTGTTATTTTCTCGGTCCATTGCATACGAATTCCACGCCAGTTTCTCCGGTTATGACTGGATGAATCCGGAAATATCCGGTTGATTTTTACCTAACTCAATCCCAGATATTGTTACCGCCTCTGTGTATGTGTATTGCTGATATTATGCACGGACTTTAGTGTTTTGAATGGTTTTTTTCAGGAAACATTTAATTTTCTGCTTGGAAATACTAATTGGTTCCACATGGATACACCAGCTCTACACATTCGTATTTTCTAGGGAGAAAGCTAGAGGAACTGCGGCAAAAAAACATGATCTTTCTGTTTGTATAGATGACATTTGATGCACTTGCCTAACGAAAAGACTTTGCTTTTCTCCAAAACCATTTGTACTGTGATTTTCTCGGGCCATTTCATACGAATTCCACACCAGCTTCTCCGGATATGACTGGATGAAACCGGAAATATCTGGTTTTGTTTTGGCTAACTCAATCCCAGATATTGTTACCGCCTCTGTGTATGTGTATTCCAGATATTATCCACAGACTTTATTGTTTTGAATGTTTTTTATCAGGGAACTTTTAATTTTCTACTTGGAAACACTAATTGCTTCCACATGGAGACACCAACTCTACACATTCGTATTTTCTAGGGGGAAAGTTAGAGGAACTACGGCAAAAAAAAAACATGATCTTTCTGTTTGTATAGATGACATTTGATGCACTTGCCTAACGAAAAGACTTTGCTTTTCTCCAAAACCATTTGTACTGTGATTTTCTCGGTCCATTGCATACAAATTCCACACCACTTTGTCCGGATATGACTGGATGAAACCGGAAATATCCGGTTGATTTTTACCTAACTCAATCCCAGATATTGTTACCGCCTCTGTGTTTGTGTATTCCTGATATTATCCACAGACTTTATTGTTTTGAATGTTTTTTTTCAGGAAACATTTAATTTTCTGCTTGGAAACACTAATTGGTTCCACATGGAGACACCAGCTCTACACATTCGTATTTTCTAGGGAGAAAGCTAGAGGAACTGCGGCAAACAAACATGATCTTTCTGTTTGTATAGATGACATTTGATGCACTTGGCTAACGAAAAGACTTTGCTTTTCTCCAAAACCATTTGTACTGTGATTTTCTCGGTCTATTGCATATGAATTCCACACCAGTTTCTCCAGATATGACTGGATGAAACCGGAAATATCTGCATTTGTTTTGGCACACTCAATCCCAGATATTGTTACCACCTCTGTCTTTGTGTATTCCTGATATTATCCACAGACTTTATTGTTTTGAATGTTTTTTTCTCAGGGAACATTTAATTTTCTGCTTGGAAACACTAATTGGTTCCAGATGGACACACCAGCTCTACACATTCGTATTTTCTAGGGAGAAAGCTAGAGGAACTGCGGCAAACAAACATGATCTTTCTGTTTGTGTAGATGAGATTTGATGCACTTGCCTAACGAAAAGACTTTGCTTTTCTCCAAAACCATTTGTACTGTGATTTTCTCGGTCCATTGCATACGAATTCCACACCAGTTTGTCCGGATATGACTGTAGGAAACCGGATATATCCGGTTCTGTTTTGGGTAACTCAATCCGAAATATTGCTACAAACTCTGTGTTTGTGTTTTCTGGATATTATCCATGGACATATTGTTTTGAATGTTTTTATCAGGGAACATTTAATTTTCTGCTTGGAAACACTAATTGGTTCCACATGGAGACACCAGCTCTACACATTCGTATTTTCTAGGGAGAAAGCTAGAGGAACTGCGGCAAACAAACATGATCTTTCTGTTTGTATAGATGACATTTGATGCACTTGCCTAACGAAAAGATTTTGCTTTTCTCGAAAACCATTTGTACTGTGATTTTCTCGGTCCATTGCATACGAATTCCACACCAGGTTCTCCAGATATGACTGGATGAACCCGGAAATATCTGGTTTTGTTTTGGCTAACTCAATCCCAGATATTGTTACCGCCTCTG
Source organism: Lepus europaeus (assembly GCF_033115175.1). Classification (NCBI taxonomy): domain Eukaryota; kingdom Metazoa; phylum Chordata; class Mammalia; order Lagomorpha; family Leporidae; genus Lepus; species Lepus europaeus. The sequence goes on from NW_026909196.1 coordinate 4,439,658, forward strand.
TGTATGTGTATTCCAGATATTATCCACAGACTTTATTGTTTTGAATGTTCTTTATCAGGGAACTTTTAATTTTCCACTTGGAAACACTAATTGGTTCCACATGGACACACCAGCTCTACACATTCGTATTTTCTAGGGAGAAAGCTAGAGGCACTGCGGCAAACAAACATGATCTTTCTGTTTGTATAGATGACATTTGATGCACTTGCCTAACGAAAAGACTTTGCTTTTCTCCAAAACAATTTTTACTGTTATTTTCTCGGTCCATTGCATACGAATTCCACGCCAGTTTCTCCGGATATGACTGTTTGAATCTGGAAATATACGGTTGATTTTTACCTAACTCAATCCCAGATATTGTTACCGCCTCTGTGTATGTGTATTGATGATATTTTCCACGAACTTTATTGTTTTGAATGTTTTTTTTCAGGAAACATTAAATTTTCTGCTTGGAAACAGTAATTGTTTCCACATGGACACACCAGCTCTACACATTCGTATTTTCTAGGAAGAAAGCTAGAGGAACTGCGGCAAACAAACATGATATTTCTGTTTGTATAGATGGCATTTGATGCACTTGCCTAACGAAAAGACTTTGCTTTTCTCCAAAACGATTTTTACTGTGATTTTCTCGATCCATTGCATACGAATTCCACACCAGTTTGTCCGGATATGACTGGATGAAACCGGAAATATCTGGTTTTTTTTTTTTTGGCTAACTCAATCCCAGTAATTGCTACTTCTTCTGTGTTTCTGCATTCCTGATATTATCTACGGACTTTATTGTTTTCAATGTTTTTTTATCAGCGAACATTTAATTTTCCACTTGGAAACACTAATTGGTTCCACATGGAGACACCAGCTCTACACATTCGTATTTTCTAGGGAGAAAGCTAGAGGAACTGCGGCAAACAAACATGATCTTTCTGTTTGTATGGATGAGATTTGATGCACTTGCCTAACGAAAAGACTTTGCTTTTCTCCAAAACCATTTGTACTGTGATTTTCTCGGTCCATTGCATACGAATTCCACACCAGTTTGTCCAGATATGACTGTAGGAAACCGGATATATCCGGTTCTGTTTTCGGTAACTCAATCCGAAATATTGCTACAGACTCTGTGTTTGTGTTTTCTGGATATTATCGATGGACTTACTGTTTTGAATGTTTTTATCAGGGAACATTTAATTTTCTGCTTGGAAACACTAATTGTTTCCACATGGAGACACCAGCTCTACACATTCGTATTTTCTAGAAGAAAGCTATAGGAACTGTGGAAAACAAACATGATCTTTCTGTTTGTATAGATGACATTTGATGCACTTGCCTAATGGAAAGACTTTGCTTTTCTCAAAAACCATTTCTACTGTGATTTTTTTGGTCCATTGCATACGAATTCCACACCAGTTTCTCCAGATATGACTGGATGAAACCGGAAATATCTGGTTTTGTTTTGGCTAACTCAATCCCAGATATTGTTACCGCCTCTGTGTTTGTGTATTCCAGATATTATCCACAGACTATATTGTTTTGAATGTTTTTTATCAGGGAACATTTAATTTTCTGCTTGGAAACACTAATTGGTTCCACATGGAGACACCAGCTCTACAAATTTGTATTTTCTAGGGAGAAACCTAGAGGAACTGCGGCAAACAAACATGATATTTCTGTTTGTATGGATGACATTTGATGCACTTGCCTAACGAAAAGACTTTGCTTTTCTCCAAAACCATTTGTACTGTGATTTACTTGCCCATTGCATACGAATTCCACACCAGTTTGTCCGGATATGACTGGATGAAACCGGAAATATCTGGTTTTGTTTTGGCTAACTCAATCCCAGATATTGTTACTGCCTCTGTGTATGTGTATTCCTGATATTATCCACAGATTTTATTGTTTTGAATGTTTTTTTATCAGGGAACATTTAATTTTGTGCTTGGATACACTAATTGGTTCCACATGGAGACACCAGCTCTACACATTCGTATTTTCTAGGGAGAAAGCTAGAGGAACTGCGGCAAGCAAACATGATATTTCTGTTTGTATAGATGACATTTGATGCACTTGCCTAACGAAAAGACTTTGCTTTTCTCCAAAACCATTTTTACTGTGATTTTCTCGTTCCATTGCATACGAATTCCACACCAGTTTGTCTGGATATGACTGGATTAAACCGGAAATATCTGGTTTTGTTTTGGCTAACTCAATCCCAGAAATTGCTACATCCTCTGTGTTTGTGCATTCCTGATATTATCTCCGGACTTTATTCTTTTGAATGTTTTTTATCAGGGAACATTTAATTTTCTGCTTGGAAACACTAATTGGTTCCACATGGACACACCAGCTCTACACATTCATATTTTCTAGGGAGAAAGCTAGAGGAACTGCGGCAAACAAACATGATCTTTCTGTTTGTATAGATGACATTTGATGCACTTGCCTAACGAAAAGACTTTGCTTTTCTCCAAAACAATTTTTAATGTTATTTTCTCGGTCCATTGCATACGAATTCCACGCCAGTTTCTCCGGATATGACTGTTTGAATCCGGAAATATACGGTTGATTTTTACCTAACTCAATCCCAGATATTGTTACCGCCTCTGTGTATGTGTATTCATGATATTATCCACGGACTTTATTGTTTTGAATGTTTTTTTTCAGGAAACATTAAATTTTCTGCTTGGAAACAGTAATTGTTTCCACATGGACACACCAGCTCTACACATTCGTATTTTCTCGGAAGAAAGCTAGAGGAACTGCGGCAAACAAACATGATATTTCTGTTTGTATAGATGGCATTTGATGCACTTGCCTAACGAAAAGACTTTGCTTTTCTCCAAAACCATTTGGACTGTGATTTTCTCGGTCCATTGCATACGAATTCCACACCAGTTTGTCCGGATATGACTGGATGAAACCGGAAATATCCGGTTTTGTTTTGGCTAACTCAATCCCAGATATTGTTACCGCCTCTGTGTTTGTGTATTCCAGATATTATCCACAGACTTTATTGTTTTGAATGTTTTTTATCAGGGAACATTTAATTTTCTGCTTGGAAACACTAATTGGTTCCACAGGGAGACACCAGCTCTACACATTCGTATTTTCTAGGGAGAAAGCTAGAGGAACTGCGGCAAACAAACATGATCTTTCTGTTTGTATAGATGAGATTTGATGCACTTGCCTAATGAAAAGATTTTGCTTTTCTCCAAAACCATTTTTACTGAGATTTTCTCGGTCCATTGCATACGAATTCCACACCAGTTTGTCCGGATATGACTGGATGAAACCGGAAATATCTGGTTTTGTTTTGGCTAACTCAATCCCAGAAATTGTTACCGCTTCTGTGTTTGTATATTCCAGATATTATCCGCAGACTTTATTGTTTTGAATGTTTTTTATCAGGGAACATTTAATTTTCTGCTTGGAAACACTAATTGGTTCCACATGGAGACTCCAGCTCTACAGATTCGTATTTTCTAGGGAGAAATCTAGAGGAACTGCGGCAAACAAACATGATATTTCTGTTTGTATAGATGGCATTTGATGCACTTGCCTAACGAAAAGACTTTACTTTTCTCCAAAACCATTTGTACTGTGATTTTCTCGGTCCATTGCATACAAATTCCACACCAGTTTGTCCGGATATGACTGGATGAAACCGGAAATATCCGGTTGATTTTTACCTAACTCAATCCCAGATATTGTTACCGCCTCTGTGTTTGTGTATTCCTGATATTATCCACAGACTTTATTGTTTTGAATGTTTTTTTTCAGGAAACATTTAATTTTCTGCTTGGAAACATTAATTGGTTCCACATGGAGACACCAGCTCTACACATTTGTATTTTCTAGGGAGAAAGCTAGAGGAACTGCGGCAAACAAACATGATATTTCTGTTTGTATAGATGACATTTGATGCACTTGCCTAACGAAAACACTTTGCTTTTCTCCAAAACCATTTTTACTGAGATTTTCTCGGTCCATTGCATACAAATTCCACACCAGTTTGTCCGGATATGACTGGATGAAACCGGAAATATCTGGTTTTTTTTTTTTTTGGCTAACTCAATCCCAGAAATTGCTACTTCTTCTGTGTTTCTGCATTCCTGATATTATCTACGGACTTTATTGTTTTCAATGTTTTTTTATCAGCGAACATTTAATTTTCCGCTTGGAAACACTAATTGGTTCCACATGGAGACACCAGCTCTACACATTCGTATTTTCTAGGGAGAAAGCTAGAGGAACTGCGGCAAACAAACATGATCTTTCTGTTTGTATAGATGAGATTTGATGCACTTGCCTAACGAAAAGACTTTGCTTTTCTCCAAAACCATTTGTACTGTGATTTTCTCGGTCCATTGCATACGAATTCCACACCAGTTTGTCCAGATATGACTGTAGGAAACCGGATATATCCGGTTCTGTTTTGGGTAACTCAATCCGAAATATTGCTACAGACTCTGTGTTTGTGTTTGCTGGATATTATCGATGGACTTATTGTTTTGAATGTTTTTATCAGGGAACATTTAATTTTCTGCTTGGAAACAGTAATTGTTTCCACATGGAGACACCAGCTCTACACATTCGTATTTTCTAGAAGAAAGCTATAGGAACTGTGGAAAACAAACATGATCTTTCTGTTTGTATAGATGACATTTGATGCACTTGCCTAATGGAAAGACTTTGCTTTTCTCAAAAACCATTTCTACTGTGATTTTTTTGGTCCATTGCATACGAATTCCACACCAGTTTCTCCAGATATGACTGGATGAAACCGGAAATATCTGGTTTTGTTTTGGCTAACTCAATCCCAGATATTGTTACCGCCTCTGTGTTTGTGCATTCCAGATATTATCCACAGACTATATTGTTTTGAATGTTTTTTATCAGGGAACATTTAATTTTCTGCTTGGAAACACTAATTGGTTCCACATGGAGACACCAGCTCTACAAATTTGTATTTTCTAGGGAGAAACCTAGAGGAACTGCGGCAAACAAACATGATATTTCTGTTTGTATGGATGACATTTGATGCACTTGCCTAACGAAAAGACTTTGCTTTTCTCCAAAACCATTTGTACTGTGATTTACTTGCCCATTGCATACGAATTCCACACCAGTTTGTCCGGATATGACTGGATGAAACCGGAAATATCTGGTTTTGTTTTGGCTAACTCAATCCCAGATATTGTTACTGCCTCTGTGTATGTGTATTCCTGATATTATCCACAGATTTTATTGTTTTGAATGTTTTTTTATCAGGGAACATTTAATTTTGTGCTTGGATACACTAATTGGTTCCACATGGACACACCAGCTCTACACATTCGTATTTTCTAGGGAGAAAGCTAGAGGAACTGCGGCAAGCAAACATGATCTTTCTGTTTGTATAGATGACATTTGATGCACTTGCCTAACGAAAAGACTTTGCTTTTCTCCAAAACCATTTGTACTGTGATTTTCTCATTCCATTGCATACGAATTCCACACCAGTTTGTCCGGATATGACTGGATTAAACCGGAAATATCTGGTTTTGTTTTGGCTAACTCAATCCCAGAAATTGCTACATCCTCTGTGTTTGTGCATTCCTGATATTATCTCCGGACTTTATTCTTTTGAATGTTTTTTATCAGGGAACATTTAATTTTCTGCTTGGAAACACTAATTGGTTCCACATGGACACACCAGCTCTACACATTCGTATTTTCTAGGGAGAAAGCTAGAGGAACTGCGGAAAACAAACATGATCTTTCTGTTTGTATAGATGACATTTGATGCACTTGCCTAACGAAAAGACTTTGCTTTTCTCCAAAACAATTTTTAATGTTATTTTCTCGGTCCATTGCATACGAATTCCACGCCAGTTTCTCCGGATATGACTGTTTGAATCCGGAAATATACGGTTGATTTTTACCTAACTCAATCCCAGATATTGTTACCGCCTCTGTGTATGTGTATTCCTGATATTATCCACGGTCTTTATTGTTTTGAATGTTTTTTTTCAGGAAACATTTAATTTTCTGCTTGGAAACACTAATTGTTTCCACATGGACACACCAGCTCTACACATTCGTATTTTCTAGGGAGAAAGCTAGAGGAACTGCGGCAAGCAAACATGATATTTCTGTTTGTATAGATGGCATTTGATGCACTTGCCTAACGAAAAGACTTTGCTTTTCTCCAAAACCATTTCTACTGTGATTTTCTCGGTCCATTGCATACGAATTCCACACCAGTTTGTCCGGATATGACTTGATGAAACCGGAAATATCCGGTTTTGTTTTGGCTAACTCAATCCCAGATATTTTTACCGCCTCTGTGTTTGTGTATTCCAGATATTATCCACAGACTTTATTGTTTTGAATGTTTTTTATCAGGGAACATTTAATTTTCTGCTTGGAAACACTAATTGGTTCCACAGGGAGACACCAGCTCTACACATTCGTATTTTCTAGGGAGAAAGCTAGAGGAACTGCGGCAAACAAACATGATCTTTCTGTTTGTATAGATGAGATTTGATGCACTTGCCTAACGAAAAAATTTTGCTTTTCTCCAAAACCATTTTTACTGAGATTTTCTCGGTCCATTGCATACGAATTCCACACCAGTTTGTCCGGATATGACTGGATGAAACCGGAAATATCTGGTTTTGTTTTGGCTAACTCAATCCCAGATATTGTTACCGCTTCTGTGTTTGTATATTCCAGATATTATCCACAGACTTTATTGTTTTGAATGTTTTTTATCAGGGAACATTTAATTTTCTGCTTGGAAACACTAATTGGTTCCACATGGAGACACCAGCTCTACAGATTCGTATTATCTAGGGAGAAAGCTAGAGGAACTGCGGCAAACAAACATGATATTTCTGTTTGTATAGATGACATTTTATGCACTTGCCTAACGTAAAGACTTTGCTTTTCTCCAAAACCATTTGTACTGTTATTTACTGGTCCATTGCATACGAATTCCACACAAGTTTCTCCAGACATGACTGGATGAAAACGGAAATATCCGGTTCATTTTTGCCTAACTCAATCCCAGATATTGTTACCGCCTCTGTGTATGTGTATTCCTGATATTATCCACAGACTTTATTGTTTTGAATTTTTTTTATCAGGGAACATTTAATTTAGTGCTTGGATACACTAATTGGTTCCACATGGAGACACCAGCTCTACACATTCGTATTTTCTAGGGAGAAAGCTAGAGGAACTGCGGCAAACAAACATGATCTTTCTGTTTGTATAGATGACATTTGTTGCACTTGCCTAATGAAAATACTTTGCTTTTCTCCAAAACCATTTGTACTGTGATTTTCTCGGTCCATTGCATACGAATTCCATACCAGTTTGTCCGGATATGACTGGATGAAACCGGAAATATCTGGGTTTTTTTTGGCTAACTCAATCCCTGAAGGGGAATAAAAGAATAAAAGCATTAGGGGAATAAAGGATATTAGGCAGGTTTAAAATGGAGTTGCTTGGCTAACTGCATATTGTTCTGCTTTTTGTACAAAATGCTTTGGCTTGCAAAATGTTTTTTTAAGATAACTAGACTTTAGCTGACCTTGTAACATGTGATGATTGTGCTAATGCCTTTATGAGATAATGGAGCATGTGAGACCACAAAAACAGAAGTTGATTGGAAATGTACCCAACCTATGTCATGATGACCCCGTGTTTGTGCTTGCTCAAGGATTTTGTCCCCTCACTCTGGAAAAACCCATTATCTCATGATAATTCGTCATGCTGCGGTTTATCTTGTGATTTTTGGTCATGCTGTTGTTATGCTATGGAGATATGCTAATATTGCGGTTTTAAGCCTTAAATATTGTGGACAATTGAAGGTCGGGGTCGTTCTCTCTGCACTGCTGCTTTGTAGTGTTACTGAGACGGCCCATCTGCGCAGATGTAATAAACTTCCTCTTGTTCTTTGCATCGGTTGGAATGGAATTCGTGTTTCTGGGGTCGGTAAAAGTGTGAGACACCTGTCGGGGGTCTTACATTCTTGGGGGCTCGTCCGGGATTAGAGACCCCAGAACCACGCTCCATTTTCCAATCGGAGGTAAGTTTTTGCTGTTTTAAGTGTTTTTGTGTGTTCTGTTGATTTTTTATTTTTTCCCGGGGCGCTTGGCGCTTGATGTACCGGAGGTTTATGTTGTACGGGCGCTAGGCGTCCGGGCGCTAGGCGCCGAAAGAGTTGAGCCAGTAGTAGGAAAGAACAGACGTGTTCGCGACCCCTGGCTCGGGCCCTGGGGGACGCCCCAGCGGTGGTGTTTTGGGGGAGGCAGGCTAGGCCGCTCTCCCACCTGGTAAAAGGTTTTCTTCCCCGGGAGAAGAGGGCTGGTGGCAGCAGCCACTCCCGTCAGAAGTTCTGGTTTCAGTTTTGTCTCGGTCTTCTTCCCAGGGAGAAGGGCTGGTGGCAGCAGCCACTCCCGTCGGAAGTTGTGGTTTCGGTTCTGTCTTGGTTTTGCGCGCAGTGTCTTTTGTGAGTTTTGTCATTTGTGAATTTTGTGATTGTTTCTGTGTTCTAATATACTCTCCTGATTTGCCTTTCCCCTCCAACATGGGACAGGAATTAACTACACCTTTGAGTCTTACTTTAGATCATTGGAGAGAGGTCCGGGAGCGGGCCCAAAACTTGTCTATAAGAGTGCAGAAGAAGAACTGGACAAGTTTTTGTACATCCGAGTGGCCAGCCTTAAACATTGGGTGGCCACAGGATGGGACTTTTGACTCTCGAATTATTTTACAGGTGAAGAGCCAGGTCTGCAGGGGAGGTAAAGAAGGGCGCCCAAATCAAGTGCCCTACATCTTTGTGTGGGAGGACCTGGCGAAAAACCCCCCAGACTGGGTAAAACCTTTCCTCCTTTCCAACAGGGCGGTGGCAGAGCTCGATCCTGCTATACCCACCACTGCCCTGAGGATGAAACCCAGTTCTGAGTTGTCAGCAGTTGCCCTGGGGGTGGCGTCGAGCCCCAAACCCCCTCCGATTTTACCCGCAGCACCCCTAGTATCGGAACTTGCAGACCAGGGCAAATACCCTACTTCAACCCTCTACCCATTACAGGAATTGGACACCCTCAAACCTGAAAAATTCTCAACTCCTCCAGGCAGGCAGGAAGACCTCTTTGATATTCCACCACCTTATTCCCCTCGCCTCCTTAGGAGGGCACCTTATATCCCCTGCTTCCCAAAGAGGCCCGCAGTGCCCTTTTTGGAAACCAGAAGAGAAATAGGGGAGGAAGAATCCGATGAAATGGAAAAAGGAGGACCCCCGGCCCGTTCTAACTGGCCGCCCTTCTCCACCATATAACTGGGATCACAAACCCTGACAGGACTTGCAGGGCCTGTTTTACTAACATTAATTTTACTAACTGGAACTCTGTAGGAGACTCAGACTCTATTGCCAGACTCTCCTGAGGAGCTTAGCTGAAGGGGGTTAAAGTTATTTAGTTAAAACAGAGGAAGTTTAAAATGGGCTAAGAAAAAGGAACTAACTAGGATCCTGGCCACCACAGTTAAAAGAAAGCAAAAGTAAGGGAGAATCAGGATAGATAGGGACCCTGGAGACCGACAAAAAGCACACAGAAGTGCCCAAAAGGACAAGTCTGCCTAAGGTCCGGCTAACAACGAAAATCTAGTGGTGTACGACTGCCACCCGAGACTGAACTGACCGAAATGGCCCCTGCAAGACGACAAGAGAGGACGACAGCAGCAGAGTGGTGAGACTGGGCGACAGCAGCCCCTCGGCCCCTCCCTCGTCGGGACACGTGTGGTCCGACAGTGGTCCGACATGGTTGGGGATAATGTTGGGGACGCGGGCTCTGCCCAGGTTCTTGTGGATAATGCTCCATCACCCCCTGCGGTGTCTGGGATGGGCCCACACGACATCCCCCTAGCGTCCGGAGTTAAATGGAGATAACAGTGGGAGACGGCCGAACGAGGACAGTGGTCTGGGTTTCCACCTTCAACCTCCCCCCGAGGACTCTGCTCGGCAGGCAGGGCTGATCGCTATGGACCATGCACTCCGTGCAGCTAAGAAAGGAGCGGGTGGAAATGCACAAAAACAGCAGGTACGCTCTCGCCACCACCCACGGGGAACTCAAAATGGACAGAGGCTTTATCGACCAGGAAGAAGAATTGCGCCAATGTTTCCCTGATTTGGACTACCAAAGGTACTGGGTCAGACACCGGGCCGGCTTCCGTCTCCAGGGTAAGTCAGATGGTGGCACAGGTGTTAAAGATAAAAAGTTACATTGTGTTTATAGGGCTAGTCAGAGGTGGCCATTTAGCAGGGAAGGTTTTAACCAAGTAAATAACGGAGAACTGGCACTAGGGACTGGGTCGAGATGTCGCCGATGGCTTTTATTTGGGGGTTTATAATACCATGGGTGTTAGACTATATTTGTTTTCCCAATTGATCTGGTCTGGGCTGGATGCGGAGGTGTGGATGCAGCGACAGGCACAGCACTATAACAAGCTGGGCAGTGCTGGCTTGCGCTGCATTCAGGCTTCTGTATATAAACTGCGTATGGAAACCCACACTCGTGGTAGATCGATCGGGGCTAAGTAGTAATTCTTTTGTAACTCCCCTACCCCGCCAGGCTTCGCTTAAATGTTCGCCTCCCGGGGCTTCGAAGGCTTCCACGAGGAGCCGTCCCCGGCTTTGCTCTCCGACCTCTCTGCCATGGAGTCGGCACCTGACAGCAGCCCAGGAAGCTACGACCCTGGGACTGTGGCTGTGAAGGAGAAGCTCCGGGAGAAGCTCCGGGGGCCAGAGGGCAGCCGAGATGGCAGCCGGGGCAGCTACAATCCCCTGCAGTACCAGGTGGCACACTGCGGGCAGACGGCTGTGCACCTGCCTCCGACCTTGACGGCACCAGGCCAGCCCCTGTGTGTCCCCGAGGCCCCCTTGGCTACCACTGTGCCCCCTGTGCACCTGCTCCCAACCCTTGTGCCCCCTGTGCACCTGCCTCCAACCCTGACGGCACCTGGCCAGCCCCTGTGCGCCCCCGAGGCCCCCTCGACCACCACCGTGCCCCCCAGCAGCCCCCTTGAGGCGCCCTCCTCGGCTGACCCCTCGCAGGAGGACAAGAAGGCAGTGAACGACAGCCTGGAGTATCGGCTGCGGCGGGAGCGCAACAATATCGCCGTGCGCAAGACCAAGCGGCGCATCCTGGAAATACAGCAGTACATGGCTGAAAATGAGCAGCTGCGCAAGCGCGTGGAGCAGCTTACGCAGGAGCTAAATATCCTGCACAGGTTTTTAAAAGCTGTTATAAATTTAATGTCATTGGTTACTAAACATTAGGGACATAAAAGAGAGAGAGAGAGAGTATTGTTGGTAAGAACGGCTGAGGAAAGGAGAGCTTTTTATATAAGGAAAGGACATGGTTTGTGGATCCGGATGGCTAGTTTACTCTAAAAAGAAAATGGTAGAATGTTTAAAGTAAGTCGAAGAGGGTGTGTGGAAGTTACAAAGAGTTATATAAATTTGTAATTAACTTCTGTAATCTTGCTGCTTCTCTTTGGACTGTGCGTTTTTACTGAGCGGGCTCCCCACCCCCCCCGGACCGAGCTGTACAGATAGCAAGAGGAAATACCCAAATCTCCCTCGACGCCCACATGTCAGCTTGAAGAAGTTACAGAAGACAGACCTCCATCCATAATCCCAAAATTTTGGGTATTCCTCTTGAGGGAAAATATTAGGCAGGAAGTCAGTCATGAGCTTATGGGTGTGTAACAGGCCTAAAAAGAGACACCCTGCTCCCCTTCTTTTTCAGAACAATAACAGACAGGGGTTTTGTGCTCCCACACTCGTTCCAGGTCCAGGGATTTTCTCACAGGCTTCGACCGCCTTCCGACCGCATCTCCAGTCAGAAGCTCCGGAACCACCTCTTAGCCATCTCCTGCTTCTGGGACCAGCCCATCGCGGTTCTGTGGTCATCACCCATGGCCTCCCAGGTCTGTCAGAACTGCTCCCCCGAGGTAGAGGTTGCCGTCAACCACCTGGTCAATCGGTACCTGTGGGCCTCAAACGCCTATCTCTCTCTGGGCTTCTGTTTCGACCGCGGCGATGCGGCTCGGGGGGGCATGGGCCTCTTCTTCCGCAAAGTGGCGACGGAGAAACGTACGACCGCCGAGCAGCTCCTGGAGATGCTCTGAGAGAGGAGGAATCCTCCCCGCAGGGCCCCGGCGGCCCCGGCCCTGCGCGGTGACGGCCTCGACGGGGAGTTGGATGGGCAGGAGTGGCCGGGGTCCGGCTCAGCGCGCCCTGTGGGTGCCGCCCACTCGGCGCCGCCGCTGCAGCCGCCAGACCATGGGAACTGGACGTACAAGGAGCAGTTCAGGCAGCTGTACGAGCTGGATGGAGACCCCAAGCGGAAGGAGTTCCTGGACGACCTGTTCAGCTTCATGCAGAAGCGAGGGACGCCTGTGAACCGGATCCCCATCATGGCCAAGCAGGTGCTGGACCTGTTTACGCTGTATATGCTGGTGACGGACAAGGGCGGCCTGGTGGAGGTCATCAACCAGAGGCTGTGGCGGGAGATCGCCAAGGGCCTAAACCTGCCCACGACCTACACCAGCACCGCCGTCCGCCTGCGGACCCATTATCTAACGTACCTGTACCCCTATGAGTGTAAAAAGCGAGGCCTGAGCAGCCCCAACGTCTTGGTGCGGAAGGATGAGTGGAGCAAGACCCTCAACACCATCAAAGCCGCCTTGGCCCTGGAAGAGAACCTACACCAGGCCCTCCTAGACTTTCATGCCTTGGTTCGGGCCCAGCAGTCTTAAAGTTCAGAGAATCGACTATCCCTTAAATTTTAAGATTAAAATTTGACAAAAAGAAAAAGGGGGGAATGAAGGGGAATAAAAGAATAAAAGCATTAGGGGAATAAAAGATATTAGGCAGGTTTAAATTGGAGTTGCTTGGCTAACTGCATATTGTTCTGCTTTTTGTACAAAATGCTTTGGCTTGCAAAATGTTTTTTTAAGATAACTAGACTTTAGCTGACCTTGTAACATGTGATGATTGTGCTAATGCCTTTATGAGATAATGGAGCATGTGAGACCACAAAAACAGAAGTTGATTGGAAATGTACCCAACCTATGTCATGATGACCCCGTGTTTGTGCTTGCTCAAGGATTTTGTCCCCTCACTCTGGAAAAACCCATTATCTCATGATAATTCGTCATGCTGCGGTTTATCTTGTGATTTTTGGTCATGCTGTTGTTATGCTATGGAGATATGCTAATGTTGCGGTTTTAAGCCTTAAATATTGTGGACAATTGAAGGTCGGCGTCGTTCTCTCTGCACTGCTGCTTTGTAGTGTTACTGAGACGGCCCATCTGCGCAGATGTAATAAACTTCCTCTTGTTCTTTGCATCGGTTGGAATGGAATTCGTGTTTCTGGGGTCGGTAAAAGTGTGAGACACCTGTCGGGGGTCTTACATCCCAGATATTGTTACCGCCTCTGTGTTTGTGTATTCCAGATATTATCCACAGAATTTATTGTTTTGAATGTTTTTATCAGGGAACATTTAATTTTGTGCTTGGAAATACTAATTGGTTCCACATGGAGACTCCAGCTCTACACATTCGTATTTTCTATGGATAAAGCTAGACGAACTGCGGCAAACAAACATGATATTTCTGTTTGTATAGATGACATTTGATGCACTTGCCTAACGTAAAGACTTTGCTTTTCTCCAAAACGATTTGTACTGTTATTTCCTGGTCCATTGCATACGAATTCCACACAAGTTTCTCCAGACATGACTGGATGAAACCGGAAATATCCGGTTCATTTTTGCCTAACTCAATCCCAGATATTGTTACCGCCTCTGTGTATGTGTATTCCTGATATTATCCACAGACTTTATTGTTTTGAATGTTTTTTATCAGGGAACATTTAATTTAGTGCTTGGATACACTAATTGGTTCCACATGGAGACACCAGCTCTACACATTCGTATTTTCTAGGGAGAAAGCTAGAGGAACTGCGGCAAGCAAACATGATATTTCTGTTTGTATAGATGACATTTGATGCACTTGCCTAACGAAAAGACTTTGCTTTTCTCCAAAACCATTTGTACTGTGATTTTCTCGGTCCATTGCATACGAATTCCACACCAGTTTGTCCGGATATGACTGTAGGAAACCGGATATATCCGGTTCTGTTTTGGGTAACTCAATCCGAAATATTGCTACAGACTCTGTGTTTGTGTTTTCTGGATATTATCGATGGACTTATTGTTTTGAATGTTTTTATCAGGGAACATTTAATTTTCTGCTTGGAAACACTAATTGTTTCCACATGGAGACACCAGCTCTACACATTCGTATTTTCTAGGGAGAAAGCTAGAGGAACTGCGGCAAGCAAACATGATATTTCTGTTTGTATAGATGACATTTGATGCACTTGCCTAACGAAAAGACTTTGCTTTTCTCCAAAACCATTTGTACTGTGATTTTCTCGGTCCATTGCATACGAATTCCATACCAGTTTGTCCGGATATGACTGGATGAAACCGGAAATATCTGGTTTTGTTTTGGCTAACTCAATCCCACATATTGTTACCACCTCAGTGTTTGTGTATTCCAGATATTATCCACAGACTTTATTGTTTTCAATGTTTTTTATCAGGGAACATTTAATTTTCTGCTTGGAAACACTAATTGGTTCCACATGGAGACACCAGCTCTACACATTCGTATTTTCTAGGGAGAAAGCTAGAGGAACTGTGGCAAACAAACATGATCTTTCTGTTTGTATAGATGACATTTGTTGCACTTGCCTAACGAAAAGATTGTGCTTTTCTCAAAAACCATTTGTACTGTGATTTTCTCTGTCCATTGCATACGAATTCCATACCAGTTTGTCCGGATATGACTGGATGAAACCAGAAATATCTGGTTTTGTTTTGGCTAACTCCATCCCAGAAATTGCTACTTCCTCTGTGTTTGTGCATTCCTGATATTATCTACGGACTTTATTTTTTTCAATGTTTTTTATCAGGGAACATTTAATGTTCTGCTTGGAAACACTAATTGGTTCCACATGGAGACACCAGCTCTACACATTCGTATTTTCTAGGGAGAAAGCTAGAGGAACTGCGGCAAACAAACATGATATTTCTGTTTGTATAGATGGCATTTGATGCACTTGCCTAACGAAAAGATTTTGCTTTTCTCCAAAACCATTTGTACTGTGATTTTCTCGGTCCATTGCATACGAATTCCACACCAGTTTGTCCGGATATGACTGTAGGAAACCGGATATATCCGGTTCTGTTTTGGGTAACTCAATCCGAAATATTGCTACAGACTCTGTGTTTGTGTTTTCTGGATATTATCGATGGACTTATTGTTTTGAATGTTTTTATCAGGGAACATTTAATTTTCTGCTTGGAAACACTAATTGTTTCCACATGGAGACACCAGCTCTACACATTCGTATTTTCTAGGGAGAAAGCTAGAGGAACTGCGGCAAGCAAACATGATATTTCTGTTTGTATAGATGACATTTGATGCACTTGCCTAACGAAAAGACTTTGCTTTTCTCCAAAACCATTTGTACTGTGATTTTCTCGGTCCATTGCATACGAATTCAACACCAGTTTGTCCGGATATGACTGGATGAAACCGAAATATCTGGTTTTGTTTTGGCTAACTCAATCCCACATATTGTTACCACCTCAGTGTTTGTGTATTCCAGATATTATCCACAGACTTTATTGTTTTGAATGTTTTTTATCAGGGAACATTTAATTTTCTGCTTGGAAACACTAATTGGTTCCACATGGAGACACCAGCTCTACACATTCGTATTTTCTAGGGAGAAAGCTAGAGGAACTGCGGCAAACAAACATGATCTTTCTGTTTGTATAGATGACATTTGTTGCACTTGCCTAACGAAAAGATTTTGCTTTTCTCCAAAACCATTTGTACTGTGATTTTCTCGGTCCATTGCATACGAATTCCATACCAGTTTGTCCGGATATGACTGGATGAAACCGGAAATATCTGGTTTTGTTTTGGCTAATTCAATCCCACATATTGTTACCACCTCAGTGTTTGTGTATTCCAGATATTATCCACAGACTTTATTGTTTTGAATGTTTTTTATCAGGGAACATTTAATTTTCTGCTTGGAAACACTAATTGGTTCCACATGGAGACACCAGCTCTACACATTCGTATTTTCTAGGGAGAAAGCTAGAGGAACTGCGGCAAACAAACATGATATTTCTGTTTGTATAGATGGCATTTGATGCACTTGCCTAACGAAAAGATTTTGCTTTTCTCCAAAACCATTTGTACTGTGATTTTCTCGGTCCATTGCATACGAATTCCACACCTGTTTCTCCGGATATGACTGGATGAACCCGGAAATATCTGGTTTTGTTTTGGCTAAATCAATCCCAGAAATTGCTACTTCCTCTGTGTTTGTGCATTCCTGATATTATCTACGGACTTTATTGTTTTCAATGTTTTTTATCAGAGAACATTTAATATTCCGCTTGGAAACACTAATTGGTTCCACATGGAGACACCAGCTCTACACATTCGTATTTTCTAGGGAGAAAGCTAGAGGAACTGCGGCAAACAAACATGATATTTCTGTTTGTATAGATGGCATTTGATGCACTTGCCTAACGAAAAGATTTTGCTTTTCTCCAAAACCATTTGTACTGTGATTTTCTCGGTCCATTGCATACGAATTCCATACCAGTTTGTCCGGATATGACTGGATGAAACCGGAAATATCTGGTTTTGTTTTGGCTAACTCAATCCCAGAAATTGCTACTTCCTCTGTGTTTGTGCATTCCTGATATTATCTACGGACTTTATTTTTTTCAATGTTTTTTATCAGGGAACATTTAATGTTCCGCTTGGAAACACTAATTGGTTCCATATGGAGACACCAGCTCTACACATTCGTATTTTCTAGGGAGAAAGCTAGAGGAACTGTGGCAAACAAACATGATATTTCTGTTAGTATAGATGACATTTGATGTAATTGCCTAAAGAAAAGACTTTGCTTTTCTCCAAAACCATTTGTACTGTTATTTACGGGTCCATTGCATACGAATTCCACACAAGTTTCTCAAGACATAACTGGATGAAACCGGAAATATCCGGGTGATTTTTGCCTAACTCAATCCCAGATATTGTTGCCGCCTCTGTGTATGTGTATTCCTGATATTATCCACAGACTTTATTGTTTTGAATGTTTTTTTTCAGGGAACATTTAATTTTCTGCTTGGAAACACTAATTGGTTCCACATGGAGACACCAGCTCTACTCATTCGTATTTTCTATGAAGAAAGCTAGAGGAACTGTGGCAAACAAACATGATCTTCTGTTTTAATAGATGACATTTGATGCACTTGCCTAACGAAAAGACTTTGCTTTTCTCCAAAACCATTTGTACTGTGATTTTCTCGGTCCATTGCATACGAATTCCACACCAGTTTCTTCGGATATGACTGGATGAAACCGGATATATCTGGATTTGTTTTGGCTAACTCAACCCAGATATTGTTACCGCCTCTGTGTTTGTGTATTCCAGATATTATCCACAGACTTTATTGTTTTGAATGTTTTTTATCAGGAAACATTTAATTTTCTGCTTGGAAACACTAATTGGTTCCACATGGAGACACCAGCTCTACACATTCGTATTTTCTAGGGAGAAAGCTAGAGGAACTGCGGCAAACAAACATGATCTTTCTGTTTGTATAGATGACATTTGATGCACTTGGCTAACGAAAAGATTTTGCTTTTCTCCAAAACCATTTGTAATGTGATTTTCTCGGTCCATTGCATACGAATTCCATACCAGTTTGTCCGGATATGACTGGATCAAACCGGAAATATCTGGTTTTGTTTTGCCTAACTCAATCCCAGAAATTGCTACTTCCTCTGTGTTTGTGCATTCCTGATATTATCTACGGACTTTATTTTTTTCAATGTTTTTTATCAGGGAACATTTAATGTTCCGCTTGGAAACACTAATTGGTTCCACATGGAGACACCAGCTCTACACATTCGTATTTACTAGGGAGAAAGCTACAGGAACTGTGGCAAACAAACATGATCTTTCTGTTTGTATAGATGACATTTGATGCACTTGCCTAACGAAAAGACTTTGCTTTTCTCCAAAACCATTTCTACTGTGATTTTCTCCGTCCATTCCATACGAATTCCACACCAGTTTGTCCGGATATGACTGGATGAAACCGGAAATATCTGGTTTTGTTTTGGCTAACTCAATCCCAGATATTGTTACCGCTTCTGTGTTTGTGTATTCCAGATATTATCCACAGACTTTATTGTTTTGAATGTTTTTTTATCAGGGAACATTTAATTTTCTGCTTGGAAACACTAATTGGTTCCACATGGAGACACCAGCTCTACTCATTCGTATTTTCTATGAAGAAAGCTAGAGGAACTGTGGCAAACAAACATGATCTTCTGTTTTTATAGATGACATTTGATGCACTTGCCTAACGAAAAGACTTTGCTTTTCTCCAAAACCATTTGTACTGTGATTTTCTCGGTCCATTGCATACGAATTCCACACCAGTTTCTTCAGATATGACTGGATGAAACCGGATATATCTGGATTTGTTTTGGCTAACTCAACCCAGATATTGTTACCGCCTCTGTGTTTGTGTATTCCAGATATTATCCACAGACTTTATTGTTTTGAATGTTTTTTATCAGGAAACATTTAATTTTCTGCTTGGAAACACTAATTGGTTCCACATGGAGACACCAGCTCTACACATTCGTATTTTCTAGGAAGAAAGCTAGAGGAACTGTGGCAAACAAACATGATCTTTCTGTGTGTATAGATGACATTTGTTGCACTTTCCTAACGAAAATACTTTGCTTTTCTCCATAACCATTTGTACTGTGATTTTCTCGGTCCATTGCATACGAATTCCATACCAGTTTGTCCGGATATGACTGGATGAAACCGGAAATATTTGTTTTTTTTTTGCTAACTCCATCCCACATATTGTTACCACCTCAGTGTTTGTGTATTCCAGATATTATCCACAGACTTTATTGTTTTGAATGTTTTTTTTTTCAGGGAACATTTAATTTTCTGCTTGGAAACACTAATTGGTTCCACATGGAGACACCAGCTCTACACATTCGTATTTTCTAGGGAGAAAGCTAGAGGAACTGCGGCAAACAAACATGATCTTTCTGTTTGTATAGATGACATTTGATGCACTTGCCTAAATAAAGACTTTGCTTTTCTCCAAAACCATTTGTACTGTGATTTTCTCGGTCCATTGCACACGAATTCC
Source organism: Lepus europaeus (assembly GCF_033115175.1). Lineage (NCBI taxonomy): Eukaryota > Metazoa > Chordata > Mammalia > Lagomorpha > Leporidae > Lepus > Lepus europaeus. The sequence goes on from NW_026909196.1 coordinate 4,459,002, forward strand.
ACACCAGGTTCTCCAGATATGACTGGATGAAAACGGAAATATCCGGTTGATTTTTACCTAACTCAATCCGAGATATTGTTACCATCTCTGTGTTTGTGCATTCCTGATATTATCCACGGACTTTATTGTTTTGAATGTTTTTATCAGGGAACATTTAATTTTCTGCTTGGAAACACTAATTGGTTCCACATGGAGACACCAGATCTACACATTCGTATTTTCTAGGACGAAAGCTAGAGGAACTTCGGCAAACAAACATGATATTTCTGTTTGTATAGATGACATTTGATGCACTTGCCTAACGAAAAGCCTTTGCTTTTCTCCAAAACCATTTGTACTGTTATTTACTGGTCCATTGCATATGAATTCCACACCAGTTTGTCCGGATATGACTGGATGAAACCGGAAATATCTGGTTTTGTTTTGGCTAACTCAATCCCAGAAATTGCTACTTCCTCTGTGTTTGTGTATTACAGATATTATCCACAGACTTTATTGTTTTGAATGTTTTTTATCAGGGAACATTTAATTTTCTGCTTGGAAACCCTAATTCTTTCCACATGGAGACACCAGCTCTACACATTCGTATTTTCTAGGAAGAAAGCTAGAGGAACTGCGGCAAACAAACATGATCTTTCTGTTTGTATAGATGACATTTGATGCACTTGCCTAACGTAAAGACTTTGCTTTTCTCCAAAACCATTTTTACTGTTGTTTTCTGTTCCATTGTATGCGAATTACACACCAGTTTGTCCGGATATGAATGGATGAAACCGGAAATATCAGGTTGATTTTTGCCTAACTCAATCCCAGATATTGTTAACGCCTCTATGTTTGTGTATTCCTGATATTATCCACGGACTTTATTGTTTTGAATTTTTTTTTTCAGGAAACATTTAAATTTCTGCTTGGAAACACTAATTGTTTCCACATGGACCCACCAGCTCTACACATTCGTATTTTCTGGGAAGAAATCTAGAGGAACTGCGGCAAACAAACATGATATTTCTGTTTGTATAGATGACATTTGTTGCACTTGCCTAACGAAAAGACTTTGCTTTTCTCCAAATCCATTTCTACTGTGATTTTCTCGGTCCATTGCATACGAATTCCACACCAGTTTCTCCGGATATGACTGGATGAAACCGGAAATATCTGGTTTTGTTTTGGCTAACTCAACCCAGATATTGTTACCGCCTCTGTGTTTTGTATTCCAGATATTATACAAAGACTTTATTGTTTTGAATGTTTTTTATCAGGGAACATTTGATTTTCTGCTTGGAAACACTAATTGGTTCCACATGGAGACACCAGCTCTACACATTCGTATTTTCTAGGGAGAAAGCTAGAGGAACTGCGGCAAACAAACATGATCTTTCTGTTTGTATAGATGACATTTGATGCACTTGGCTAACGAAAAGATTTTGCTTTTCTCCAAAACCATTTGTAATGTGATTTTCTCGGTCCATTGCATACGAATTCCATACCAGTTTGTCCGGATATGACTGGATCAAACCGGAAATATCTGGTTTTGTTTTGCCTAACTCAATCCCAGAAATTGCTACTTCCTCTGTGTTTGTGCATTCCTGATATTATCTACGGACTTTATTTTTTTCAATGTTTTTTATCAGGGAACATTTAATATTCCGCTTGGAAACACTAATTGGTTCCACATGGAGACACCAGCTCTACACATTCGTATTTACTAGGGAGAAAGCTACAGGAACTGTGGCAAACAAACATGATCTTTCTGTTTGTATAGATGACATTTGATGCACTTGCCTAACGAAAAGACTTTGCTTTTCTCCAAAACCATTTCTACTGTGATTTTCTCCGTCCATTCCATACGAATTCCACACCAGTTTGTCCGGATATGACTGGATGAAACCGGAAATATCTGGTTTTGTTTTGGCTAACTCAATCCCAGATATTGTTACCGCTTCTGTGTTTGTGTATTCCAGATATTATCCACAGACTTTATTGTTTTGAATGTTTTTTTATCAGGGAACATTTAATTTTCTGCTTGGAAACACTAATTGGTTCCACATGGAGACACCAGCTCTACTCATTCGTATTTTCTATGAAGAAAGCTAGAGGAACTGTGGCAAACAAACATGATCTTCTGTTTTTATAGATGACATTTGATGCACTTGCCTAACGAAAAGACTTTGCTTTTCTCCAAAACCATTTGTACTGTGATTTTCTCGGTCCATTGCATACGAATTCCACACCAGTTTCTTCAGATATGACTGGATGAAACCGGATATATCTGGATTTGTTTTGGCTAACTCAACCCAGATATTGTTACCGCCTCTGTGTTTGTGTATTCCAGATATTATCCACAGACTTTATTGTTTTGAATGTTTTTTATCAGGAAACATTTAATTTTCTGCTTGGAAACACTAATTGGTTCCACATGGAGACACCAGCTCTACACATTCGTATTTTCTAGGGAGAAAGCTAGAGGAACTGCGGCAAACAAACATGATCTTTCTGTTTGTATAGATGACATTTGATGCACTTGGCTAACGAAAAGATTTTGCTTTTCTCCAAAACCATTTGTAATGTGATTTTCTCGGTCCATTGCATACGAATTCCATACCAGTTTGTCCGGATATGACTGGATCAAACCGGAAATATCTGGTTTTGTTTTGCCTAACTCAATCCCAGAAATTGCTACTTCCTCTGTGTTTGTGCATTCCTGATATTATCTACGGACTTTATTTTTTTCAATGTTTTTTATCAGGGAACATTTAATGTTCCGCTTGGAAACACTAATTGGTTCCACATGGAGACACCAGCTCTACACATTCGTATTTACTAGGGAGAAAGCTACAGGAACTGTGGCAAACAAACATGATCTTTCTGTTTGTATAGATGACATTTGATGCACTTGCCTAACGAAAAGACTTTGCTTTTCTCCAAAACCATTTCTACTGTGATTTTCTCCGTCCATTCCATACGAATTCCACACCAGTTTGTCCGGATATGACTGGATGAAACCGGAAATATCTGGTTTTGTTTTGGCTAACTCAATCCCAGATATTGTTACCGCTTCTGTGTTTGTGTATTCCAGATATTATCCACAGACTTTATTGTTTTGAATGTTTTTTTATCAGGGAACATTTAATTTTCTGCTTGGAAACACTAATTGGTTCCACATGGAGACACCAGCTCTACACATTCGTATTTTCTAGGAAGAAAGCTAGAGGAACTGTGGCAAACAAACATGATCTTTCTGTGTGTATAGATGACATTTGTTGCACTTTCCTAACGAAAATACTTTGCTTTTCTCCATAACCATTTGTACTGTGATTTTCTCGGTCCATTGCATACGAATTCCATACCAGTTTGTCCGGATATGACTGGATGAAACCGGAAATATTTGTTTTTTTTTTGCTAACTCCATCCCACATATTGTTACCACCTCAGTGTTTGTGTATTCCAGATATTATCCACAGACTTTATTGTTTTGAATGTTTTTTTTTCAGGGAACATTTAATTTTCTGCTTGGAAACACTAATTGGTTCCACATGGAGACACCAGCTCTACACATTCGTATTTTCTAGGGAGAAAGCTAGAGGAACTGCGGCAAACAAACATGATCTTTCTGTTTGTATAGATGACATTTGATGCACTTGCCTAAATAAAGACTTTGCTTTTCTCCAAAACCATTTGTACTGTGATTTTCTCGGTCCATTGCACACGAATTCCACACCAGGTTCTCCAGATATGACTGGATGAAAACGGAAATATCCGGTTGATTTTTACCTAACTCAATCCGAGATATTGTTACCATCTCTGTGTTTGTGCATTCCTGATATTATCCACGGACTTTATTGTTTTGAATGTTTTTATCAGGGAACATTTAATTTTCTGCTTGGAAACACTAATTGGTTCCACATGGAGACACCAGCTCTACACATTCGTATTTTCTAGGACGAAAGCTAGAGGAACTTCGGCAAACAAACATGATATTTCTGTTTGTATAGATGACATTTGATGCACTTGCCTAACGAAAAGCCTTTGCTTTTCTCCAAAACCATTTGTACTGTTATTTACTGGTCCATTGCATATGAATTCCACACCAGTTTGTCCGGATATGACTGGATGAAACCGGAAATATCTGGTTTTGTTTTGGCTAACTCAATCCCAGAAATTGCTACTTCCTCTGTGTTTGTGTATTACAGATATTATCCACAGACTTTATTGTTTTGAATGTTTTTTATCAGGGAACATTTAATTTTCTGCTTGGAAACCCTAATTCTTTCCACATGGAGACACCAGCTCTACACATTCGTATTTTCTAGGAAGAAAGCTAGAGGAACTGCGGCAAACAAACATGATCTTTCTGTTTGTATAGATGACATTTGATGCACTTGCCTAACGTAAAGACTTTGCTTTTCTCCAAAACCATTTTTACTGTTGTTTTCTGTTCCATTGTATGCGAATTACACACCAGTTTGTCCGGATATGAATGGATGAAACCGGAAATATCAGGTTGATTTTTGCCTAACTCAATCCCAGATATTGTTAACGCCTCTATGTTTGTGTATTCCTGATATTATCCACGGACTTTATTGTTTTGAATTTTTTTTTTCAGGAAACATTTAAATTTCTGCTTGGAAACACTAATTGTTTCCACATGGACCCACCAGCTCTACACATTCGTATTTTCTGGGAAGAAATCTAGAGGAACTGCGGCAAACAAACATGATATTTCTGTTTGTATAGATGACATTTGTTGCACTTGCCTAACGAAAAGACTTTGCTTTTCTCCAAATCCATTTCTACTGTGATTTTCTCGGTCCATTGCATACGAATTCCACACCAGTTTCTCCGGATATGACTGGATGAAACCGGAAATATCTGGTTTTGTTTTGGCTAACTCAACCCAGATATTGTTACCGCCTCTGTGTTTTGTATTCCAGATATTATACAAAGACTTTATTGTTTTGAATGTTTTTTATCAGGGAACATTTGATTTTCTGCTTGGAAACACTAATTGGTTCCACATGGAGACACCAGCTCTACACATTCGTATTTTCTAGGGAGAAAGCTAGAGGAACTGCGGCAAACAAACATGATCTTTCTGTTTGTATAGATTACATTTGATGTACTCACCTAACGAAAATACTTTGCTTTTCTCCAAAATCATTTGTACTGTGATTTTCTTGGTCCATTGCATACGAATTCCACACCAGTTTGTCCGGATATGACTGGATGAAACCGGAAATAATCGGTTGATTTTTGCCTGACTCAATCCCAGATATTGTTACCGCATCTGTGTTTGTGCATTCCTGATATTATCTATGGACTTTATTGTTTTGAATGTTTTTTATCAGGGAACATTTAATTTTCTGCTTGGAAACACTAATTGTTTCCACATGGAGACACCAGCTCTACACATTCGTATTTTCTAGGGAGAAAGCTAGAGGAACTGCAGCAAGCAAAGATGATATTTCTGTTTGTATAGATGACATTTCATGCACTTGCCTTACGAAAACACTTTGCTTTTCTCCAAAACCATTTTTCTGTGATTTTCTGGTCCATTGCATATGAATTCAAGAACAGTTTGTCCGGATATGACTGGATGAAACCGGAAATATCCGGTTGATTTTTGGCTAACACAATCGAAATATTGTTACCGCCTCTGTGTTTGTGTATTCCTACTATTATCAACGGACTTTATTGTTTTGAATTTTTTTCATCAGGGAACATTTAATTTTCTGCTTGGAAACACTAATTGGTTCCACATGGAAACACCAGCTCTACACATTCGTATTTTCTAGGGAGAAAGCTTGAGGAACTGCGGCAAACAAGCATGATTTTTCTGTTTGTATAGATTACATTTGATGCACTTGCCTAACAATTGGACTTTGCTTTTCTCCAAAACCATTTGTACTGTGATTTTCTCGGTCCATTGCATACGAATTCCACACCAGAGTGTCCATATGACTGTAGGAAACCAGAAATATCCGGTTGTTTTTTGGGTAACTCAATCCGATATATTGCTGCAGACTCTGTGTTTGTGTTTACTGGATATTATCGATGGACTTATTGTTTTGAATGTTTGTATCAGGAAACATTTAATTTTGTACACTTGAAACACTAAAGTTTCCACATGGAGACACCAGCTCTATACATTCGTATTTTCTAGGGAGAAAGCTAGAGGAACTGCGACAAACAAACATGATATTTCTGTTTGTATAGATGACATTTGACGCACTTGCCTAACGAAAAGACTTTGCTTTTCTCCAAAACCATTTGTACTGTGATTTTCTGGTCCATTGCATACGAATTCAAGAACAGTTTGTCCGGATATGACTGGATGAAACCGGAAATATCCGGTTGATTTTTGGCTAACACAATCCAAATATTGTTACCGCCTCTGTGTTTGTGTATTCCTAATATTATCCACGGACTTTATTGTTTTGAATGTTTTTCATCAGGGAACATTTAATTTTCTGCTTGGAAACACTAATTGGTTCCACATGAAGACACCAGCTCTACACATTCGTATTTTCTATGGAGAAAGCTAGAGGAACTGCCGCAAACAAACATGATCTTTCTGTTTTTATAGATGACATTTGATGCACTTGCCTAACGAAAAGACTTTGCTTTTCTCAAAACCATTTGTACTGCGATTTTCTCGGACCATTGCCTACGAATTCCACACCAGTTTGTCCGGATATGACTGGATGAAACCAGAAATATCAGGTTTTGTTTTAGCTAACTCAAGCCAGATATTGTTACCGTCTCTCTGTTTGTGTATTCCAGATATTATCCACAGAGTTTATTGTTTTGAATGTTTTTTATCGGGGAACATTTTATTTTTAGCTTGGAGATAGTAATTGGATCCACATGAAGACACCATCTCTACATATTCATATTTTCTTGGGATAAAAGCTAGAAGAACTGCGACAAACAAACATGATATTTCTGTTTGTATAGATGGCATTTTTTGCACTTGCCTAACATAAAGACTTTGCTTTTCTCCAAAACCATTTCTACTGTTATTTTCTCGGTGCATTGCATACGAATTCCACACCAGTTTCTCCGGATATGACTGGATGAAACCGGAAATATCCAGTTGATTTTTTATAACTCAATCCAAGATATTGTTACCGCCTCTGTGTTTGTTTATTCCAGATATTATCCACGGACTTTATTGTTTTGAATGTTTTTTTTTCAGGAAACATTTAATTTTCTGCTTGGAAACTCTAATTGTTTCCACATGGACACACCAGCTCTACACATTCGTATTTTTTAGGGAGAAAGCTGGAAGAACTGCAACAAACAAACATGATATTTCTGTTTGTATAGATGAGATTTGATGCACTTGCCTAAGGAAAAGACTTTGCTTTGCTCCAAAACCATTTCTTCTGTGATTTTCTCGGTCCATTGCATACGAATTCCACACCAGTTTGTCCGGATATGACTGGATGAAACCGGAAATATCTGGTTTTGTTTTGGCTAACTCAATCCCAGATATTGTTATCGCCTCTGGGTTTGTGTATTCCAGATATTATCCACAGACTTTATTGTTTAGAATGTTTTTTATTGGGGAACATTTTATTTTTAGCTTGGATATAGTAACTGGTTCCACATGAAGACACCATCTCTACATATTCATATTTTCTAGGGAGAAAGCTAGAGGAACTGCGACAAACAAGCATGATATTTCTCTTTGTATAGTTTACATTTTATGCAATTGCCTAATGAAAAGACATTGATATTCTCCAACTCCATTTTTACTGTGATTTTCTCGGTCCATTGTATACGAATTCCACACCAGTTTGTCCGGATATGACTGGATGAAACAGGAAATATCTGGTTTTTTTTTTTGGCTAACTCAATCCCAGATATTGCTACATCCTCTGTGTTTGTGCATTCCTGATATTATCTACGGACTTTATTGTTTTGAATGTTTTTTATAAGGGAACATTTAATTTTCAGCTTGGAAACACTAATTGGTTCCACATGGAAACACCAGCTCTACACATTCGTATTTTCTAGGGAGAAAGCTTGAGGAACTGCGGAAAACATACATGATCTTTCTGTTTGTATAGATGACATTTGATGCACTTGCCTAACGAAAAGAGTTGGCTTTTCTCCGAAACCATTCGTACTGTTATTTTCTCGGTCCTTTGCATAAAATTCCACAGCAGTTTGTCCGGAAATGACTGTAGCAAACCAGAAATATCCGGTTGTGTTTTGGGTAACTCAATCCGAAATATTGCTACAGACTCTTTGTTTGTGTTTTCTGGATATTATCGATGGACTTATTGTTTTGAATGTTTTCATCAGGGGACATTTAATTTTCTGCTTGGAAACACTAATTGTTTCCACATGGACACACCAGCTCTACATATTCATATTTTCTAGGGAGAAAGCTAGAGGAACTGCGGCAAACAAACATGATATTTCTGTTTGTATAGATGACATTTGATGCACTTGCCTAACGAAAAGACTTTGCTTTTCTCCAAAACCATTTCTACTGTGATTTTCTTGGTCCATTGCATACAAATTCCACACCAGTTTGTCCGGATATGACTGGATGAACCCGGAAATATCTGGTTTTGTTTTGGCTAACTCAATCCCAGATATTGTTACCGCCTCTGTGTTTTTGTATTCCAGATATTATCCACAGACTTTATTGTTTTGAATGTTTTTTATCAGGGGACATTTAATTTTCTGCTTGGAAACACTAATTGGTTCCACATGGAAACACCAGCTCTACACATTCGTATTTTCTAGGGAGAAAGCTTGAGGAACTGCGGCAAACAAACATGATATTTCTGTTTGTATAGATTACATTTGATGCACTTGCCTACGAAAAGACTTTGCTTTTCTCCAAAACCATTTGTACTGTGATTTTCTGGTCCATTGCATACGAATTCAAGAACAGTTTGTCCGGATATGACTGGATGAAACCAAAAATATCCCGTTGATTTTTGGCTAACACAATCCCAAATATTGTTACCGCCTCTGTGTTTGTTTATGCCTGATATTATCCACGGACTTTATTGTTTTTAAGGTTTTTTATCAGGGAACATTTAATTTTCTGCTTGGAAACACTAGTTCTTTCCACATGGAGACACCGGCTCCACACATTTGTATTTTCTAGGGAGAAACCTAGCGGAACTGCGGCAAACAAACATATTTACGTTTGTGTAGATGATATTTGATGCATTTGCCTTAAGAAAACACTCTGCTTTTCTCCAAAACCATTTCTACTGTGATTTTCTCGGTCCATTGCATACGAATTCCACACCACTTTGTCTGTATATGCCTGGATGAAACCGGAAATATCTGGTTTTTTTTGGCTAACTCAATCCCAAATATTGCTACAGCCTCTGTTTGTTTCTTCTGGATATTTTCCACAGACTTTATTGTTTAGAATGTCTTTTATTGGGGAACATTTTATTTTTAGCTTGGATATAGTAATTGGTTTCACATGAAGACACCATCTCTACATATTCATATTTTCTAGGGAGAAAGCTAGAAGAACTGCGGGAAACAAACATGATATTTCTGTTTGTATAGATGACATTTTATGCAATTGCCTAATGAAAAGACATTGCTTTTCACCAAAACCATTTTTACTGTGATTTTCTCGGTCCATTGCATACGAATTCCACACCAGTTTCTTCGGATATGACTGGATGATACCGGAAATATCCGGTTTTGTTTTGGCTAACTCAATCCCAGATATTGTTACCGCCTCTTTGTTTGTGTATTCCAGATATTATCCACAGACTTTATTGTTTTGAATGTTTTTTATCAGGGAATATATAATTTTCTGCTTGGAAACACTAATTGGTTCCACATGTACACACTAGCTCTACACATTCGTATTTTCTATTGAGAAAGCTTGAGGAACTGCGGCAAACAAACATGATATTTCTTTTTGTATAGAAGACATTTGATGCACTTGCCTAACGAAAAGACTTTGCTTTTCTCCAAAACCATTTCTACTGTGATTTTCTGGTCCATTGCATCCGGATATGACTAGATGAAACCGGAAATATCCGGTTGATTTTTGGCTAACACAATCCCAAATATTGTTACCGCCTCTGTGTTTGTGTATTCCTAATATTATCCACGGACTTTATTGTTTTGAATGTTTTTTTATCAGGGAACATTTAATTTTCTGCTTGGCAACACTAATTGGTTCCACATGGAGACACCAGCTCTACACATTCGTATTTTCTAGGGAGAAAGCTAGAGGAACTGTGGCAAACAAACATGATATTTCTGTTTGTGTAGATGACATTTGATGCACTTGCCTAACAAAAAGACTTTGCTTTTCTCCAAAACCTTTTGTATTGTTATTTTCTCGGTCCATTGCATACGAATTCCACAGCAGTTTGTCCTGATATGACTGTAGAAAACCAGAAATATCCGGTTTTGTTTTTGGTAACTCAATCCGAAATATTGCTACAGACTCTGTGTTTGTGTTTTCTGGATATTATCGATGGACTGATTGTTTTGAATGTTTTAATCAGGTAACATTTAATTTTCTGCTTGGAAACACTAATTGTTTCCACATGGACACACCAGCTCTACACATTCGTATATTCTAGGAAGAAAGCTAGAGGAACTGCAGCAAACAAACATGATATTTCTGTTTGTATAGATGACATTTGATGCACTTGGCTAACGAAAAGGCTTTGCTTTTCTCCAAAACCATTTCTACTGTGATTTTCTCGGTCCATTGCATACAAATTCCACACCAGTTTCTCCGGATATGACTGGATGAACCGGAAATATCTGGTTTTGTTTTGGCTAACTGAATCCCAGATATTGTTACCGCCTCTGTGTTTGTGTATTCCAGATATTATCCACAGACTTTATTGTTTTGAATGTTTTTATCAGGGAACATTTAATTTTCTTCTTGGAAACACTAATTGGTTCCTCATGGAGACACCAGCTCTACAGATTCGTATTTCCCAGGGAGAAAGCTAGAGGAACTGCGGCAAACACACATGATATTTCTGTTTGTATAGATGACATTTGATGCACTTGCCTTACGAAAAGACTTTGCTGTTCTCCAAAACCATTTTTACTGTGATTTTCTGGTCCATTGCATACGAATTCAAGAACAGTTTGTCAGGATATGACAGGATGAAACCGAAAATATCCGGTTCATTTTTGGCTAACACAATCCAAAATATTGTTACCACCTCTTTGTTTGTGTATGCCTGATATTAAGCATGGACTTTATTGTTTTGAATGTTTTTATCAGGGAACATTTAATTTTCTGCTTGGAAACACTAATTCTTTCCACATGGAGACACCAGCTCCACACATTTGTATTTTCTAGGGAGAAAGCTAGCGGAACTGTGGCAAACAAACATGATATTTCTGTTTATGTAGATGACATTTGATGCATTTGCCTGACGAAAACACTCTGCTTTTCTCCAAAACCATTTCTACTGTGATTTTCTCGGTCCATTGCATACGAATTCCACACCACTTTGTCTGTATATGCCTGGAAGAAACTGGAAATATCTGGTTTTGTTTTGGCTAACTCAATCCCAGATATTGCTACAGCCTCTGTTTGTATTTTCTGGATATTATCCATAGGCTTTATGGTTTAGAATGTTTTTTATCAGGGAACATTAAATTTTTAGGTTGGATATAGTAATTGGTTCCACATGAAGACACCATCTCTACATATTCATATTTTCTAGGGAGAAAGCTAGAGGAACTGCGACAAACAAACATGATCTTTCTGTTTGTATAGATGACATTTGATGCAATTGCGTAATGAAAAGACGTTGCTTTTCTCCATAACCATTTGTACTGTGATTTTCTCGGTCCATTGCATACGAATTCCACACCAGTTTCTCCGGATATGACTTGATGAAACCGGAAATATCTGGTTTTGTTTTGGCTAACTCAATCCCAGATATTGTTACCGCTTCTGTGTTTGTGTATTCCAGATACTATCCACAGACTTTATTGTTTTGAATGTTTTTTATCAGGGAACATTTAATTTTCTGCTTGGAAACACTAATTGGTTCCACATGGAGACACCAGCTCTACAGATTCGTATTTTCCAGGGAGAAAGCTAGAGGAACTGCGGCAAACAAACCTGATATTTCTGTTTGTATAGATGACATTTGATGCATTTGCCTGACGAAAACACTCTGCTTTTCTCCAAAACCATTTCTACTGTGATTTTCTCGGTCCATTGCATACGAATTCAAGAACAGTTTGTCCGGATATGATTGGATGAAAACGGAAATATCCGGTTGATTTTTACGTAACTCAATCCCAGATATTGTTACCGCCTCTGTGTTTGTGTGTTCCTGATATTATCCACAGACTTTATTTTTTTGAATTTTTTTTTCAGGAAACATTTAATTTTCTGCTTGGAAACACTAATTCTTTCCACATGGACACACCAGCTCTACACATTCGTATTTTCTAGGACGAAAGCTAGAGGAACTGCGGCAAACAAACATGATCTTTCTGTTTGTATAGATGACATTTGATGCACTTGCCTAACGAAAAGACTTTGCTTTTCTCCAAAACCAATTTTACTGTGATTTTCTGGTCCATTGCATACAAATTCAAGAACAGTTTGTCCGGATATGATTGGATGAAAACGGAAATATCCGGTTGATTTTTACCTAACTCAATCCCAGATATTGTTACCGCCTCTGTGTTTGTGTGTTCCTGATATTATCCACAGACTTTATTGTTTTGAATGTTTTTTATCAGGGAACATTTAATTTTCTGCTTGGAAACACTAATTCTTTCCACATGGACACACCAGCTCTACACATTCGTATTTTCTAGGACGAAAGCTAGAGGAACTGCGGCAAACAAACATGATATTTCTGTTTGTATAGATGACATTTGATGCACTTGCCTAACGAAAAGACTTTGCTTTTCTCCAAAACCGTTTTTACTGTGATTTTCTGGTCCATTGCATACGAATTCAAGAACAGTTTGTCCGGATATGATTGGATGAAACCGGAAATATCTGGTTGATTTTTACCTAACTCAATCCCAGATATTGTTACCGCCTCTGTGTTTGTGTGTTCCTGATATTATCCACAGACTTTATTTTTTTGAATGTTTTTTATCAGGGAACATTTAATTTTCTGCTTGGAAACACTAATTCTTTCCACATGGACACACCAGCTCTACACATTCGTATTTTCTAGGACGAAAGCTAGAGTAACTGCGGCAAACAAACATGATCTTTCTGTTTGTATAGATGACATTTGATGCACTTGGCTAACGAAAAGACTTTGCTTTTCTCCAAAACTGTTTTTACTGTGATTTTCTGGTCCATTGCATACGAATTCAAGAACAGTTTGTCCGGATATGATTGGATGAAAACGGAAATATCCGGTTGATTTTTACGTAACTCAATCCCAGATATTGTTACCGCCTCTGTGTTTGTGTGTTCCTGATATTATCCACAGACTTTATTTTTTTGAATGTTTTTTTTTTCAGGAAACATTTAATTTTCTGCTTGGAAACACTAATTCTTTCCACATGGACACACCAGCTGTACACATTCGTATATTCCAGGAAGAAAGCTAGAGGAACTGCAGCAAACAAACATGATCTTTCTGTTTGTATAGATGACATTTGATGCACTTGCCTAATGAAAAGACTTTGCTTTTCTCCAAAACCATTTGTACTGTGATTTTCTCGGTCCATTGCATACGAATTCCACACAAGTTTCTCCGGATATGACTGGAGGAAACCGGAAATATCTGGTTGATTTTTGCCTAACTCAATCCCAGAATTTGTTACCGCCTCTGTGTTTGTGTATTCCAGATATTATCCACGGACTTTATTGTTTTGAATGTTTTTTTTTTCAGGAAACATTTAATTTTCTGCTTGGAAACACTAATTGTTTCCACATGGAGACACCAGCTCTACACATTAGTATTTTCTAGGGAGAAAGCTAGAGGAACTGCGGCAAACAAACATGATCTTTCTGTTTGTATGGATGACAATTGATGCACTTGCATAAAGAAAGGACTTTGCTTTTCTCCAAAACCATTTCTACTGCGATTTTCTCGGTCCATTGCATACAAATTGCACACAAGTTTGTCTTGATATGACTGGATGAAACCGGAAATATCTGGTTTTGTTTTGGCTAACTCAATCCCAGATATTGTTACCGCATCTGTGTTTGTGTATTCCAGATATAATCCACAAACTTTATTGTTTTGAATGTTTTTTATCAGGGAACATTTAATTTTCTGCTTGGAAACACTAATTGGTTCCACATGGAGACACCAGCTCTACATATTCGTATTTTCTAGGGAGAAAGCTGGAGGAACTGCGGCAAACAAAGATGATATTTCTGTTTGTATAGATGACATTTGATGCACTTGTCTAAAGAAAAGACTTTGCTTTTCTCCAAAATGATTTTTACTGTTATTTTCTCGGTCCATTGCATTCGAATTCCACGCCAGTTTCTCCAGATATGACTGGATGGAAACGGAAATATGCGGTTGATTTTTACCTAACTCAATCCGAGATATGGTTACCACCTCTGTGTTTGTGTATTCCAGATATAATCCACAAACTTTATTGTTTTGAATGTTTTTTATCAGGGAACATTTAATTTTCTGCTTGGAAACACTAATTGGTTCCACATGGATACACCAGCTTTACACATTCGTTTTTTCTAGGGAGAAAGCTAGAGGAACTGCGGGAAAAATACATGGTATTTCTGTTTGTTTAGATGACATTTGATGCACTTTCCTAACGAAAAGACTTTGCTTTTCACAAAAACCATTTGTACTGTGATTTGCTCGGTCCATTGCATACAAATTCCACACCAGTTTCTCCGGATATGACTGGATGAACCGGAAATATCTGGTTTTGTTTTGGCTAACTCAATCCCAGATATTGTTACCACCTCTGTGTTTGTGTATTCCAGATATTATCCACAGACTTTATTGTTTTGAGTTTTTTTTATCAGGGAACATTTAATTTTCTGCTTGGAAACACTAATTGGTTCCACATGGAGACACCAGCTCTACAGATTCGTATTTTCCAGGGAGAAAGCTAGAGGAACTGCGGCAAACAAACATGATATTTCTCTTTGTATAGATGACATTTGATGCACTTGCCTAACGAAAAGACTTTGCTTTTCTCCAAAACCATTTCTACTGTGGTTTTCTCAGTCCATTGCATACGAATTCCACACCAGTTTCTTCCGGATATGACTGTATGAAACCGGAAATATACAGTTAATTTTTGGCTAACAGAATCCCAAATATTGTTACCACCTCTGTGTTTGTGTATGCCTGATATTATCCACAGACTTTATTGTTTTGAATATTTTTATCAGGGAACATTTAATTTTCTGCTTGGAAACACTAATTGGTTCCACATGGAGACACCAGCTCCACACATTTGTATTTTCTAGGGAGAAAGCTAGCGGAACTGTGGCAAACAAACATGATATTTCTGTTTGTGTAGATGACATTTGATGCATTTGCCTGACGAAAACACTCTGCTTTTCTCCAAAACCATTTCTACTGTGATTTTCTCGGTCCATTGCATACGAATTCCACACCACTTTGTCCGTATATGCCTGGATGAAACCGGAAATATCTGGTTTTCTTTTGGCTAACTCAATCCCAGATATTGCTACAGCCTCTGTTTGTTTTTTCTGGATATTATCCAAAGGCTTTATTGTTTAGAATGTTTTTGATCAGGGAACATTTAATTTTTAGCTTGGATATAGTAATTGGTTCCACATGAAGACACCATCTCCACATATTTATATTTTCTATGGAGAAAGCTAGAGGAACTGCGACAAACAAACATGATCTTTCTGTTTGTATAGATGACATTTTATGAAATTGCGTAACGAAAAGACGTTGCTTTTCTCCAAAACCATTTGTACTGTGATTTTCTCGGTCCATTGCATACGAATTCCAGACCAGTTTCTCCGGATATGACTTGATGAAACCGGAAATATCTGGTTTTTTTTTTTTGGCTAACTCAATCCCAGATATTGTTACCGCTTCTGTGTTTGTGTATTCCAGATATTATCCACAGACTTTATTGTTTTGAATGTTTTTTGTCAGGGAACATTTAATTTTCTGCTTGGAAACACTAATTGTTTCCACATGGAGACACCAGCTCCACACATTCGTATCTTCTAGGAAGAAAGCTAGAGGAACTGTGGCAAACAAACATGATATTTCTGTTTGTATAGATGACATTTGATGCACTTGCCTAACGAAAAGACTTTGCTTTTCTCCAAAACCAATTTTACTGTGATTTTCTGGTCCATTGCATACGAATTCAAGAACAGTTTGTCCGGATATGATTGGATGAAAACGGAAATATCCGGTTGATTTTTACCTAACTCAATTCCAGATATTGTTACCGCCTCTGTGTTTGTGTGTTCCTGATATTATCCACAGACTTTATTTTTTTGAATGTTTTTTATCAGGGAACATTTAATTTTCTGCTTGGAAACACTAATTCTTTCCACATGGACACACCAGCTCTACACATTCGTATTTTCTAGGATGAAAGCTAGAAGAACTGCGGCAAACAAACATGATCTTTCTGTTTGTATAGATGACATTTGATGCACTTGGCTAACGAAAAGACTTTGCTTTTCTCCAAAACCATTTGTACTGTGATTTTCTCGGTCCATTGCATACGAATTCCACACCAGGTTCTCCAGATATGACTGGATGAAACCGGAAATATCCGGTTGATTTTTTCCTAACTCAATCCAAGATATTGTTACCAGCTCTGTGTTTGTGCATTCCTGATATTCATCCACGGACTTTATTGTTTTGAATGTTTTTTATCAGGGAACATTTAATTTTCTGCTTGGAAACACTAATTGGTTCCACATGGAGACACCAGCTCTACACATTCGTATTTTCTAGGACGAAAGCTAGAAGAACTGCGGCAAACAAACATGATATTTCTGTTTCTATAGATGACATTTGATGCACTTGGCTAATGAAAAGACTTTGCTTTTCTCCAAAACGATTTTTACTGTTATTTTCTCGGTCCATTGCATACGAATTCCACACCAGTTTGTCCGGATATGACTGTAGGAAACCAGAAATATCCGGTTCTGTTTTGGGTAACTGAATCCGAAATATTGCTACAGACTCTGTGTTTGTGTTTTCTGGATATTATCGATGGACTTACTGTTTTGAATGTTTTTATCAGGGAACATTTAATTTTCTGCTTGGAAACACTAATTGTTTCCCCATGGAGAAACCAGCTCTACACATTCGTATTTTCTAGGACGAAAGCTAGAGGATCTGCGGCAAACAAACATGATCTTTCTGTTTGTATAGATGACATTTGATGCACTTGGCTAACGAAAAGACTTTGCTTTTCTCCAAAACCATTTCTACTGTGATTTTCTGGGTCCATTGCATACGAATTCCACACCAGTTTGTCCGGATATGACTGGATGAAACCGGAAATATCCGGTTTTGTTTTGGCTAACTCAATCCCAGATATTGTTACCGCCTCAGTGTTTGTGTATTCCAGATATTATCCACAGACTTTATTGTTTTGAATGTTTTTTATCAGGGAACATTTAATTTTCTGCTTGGAAACACTAATTGGTTCCACATGGAGACACCAGCTCTACACATTCGTATTTTCTAGGGAGAAAGCTAGAGGAACTGCGGCAAACAAACATGATCTTTCTGTTTGTATAGATGACATTTGATGCACTTGCCTAACGAAAAGACTTTGCTTTTCTCCAAAACCATTTTTACTGTTATTTTCTCGGTCCATTGCATTCGAATTCCACGCCAGTTTCTCCAGATATGACTGGATGGAAACGGAAATATGCGGTTGATTTTTACCTAACTCAATCCGAGATATGGTTACCACCTCTGTGTTTGTGCATTCCTGATATTATCCACGGACTTTATTGTTTTGAATGTTTTTTTTTCAGGAAACATTTAATTTTCTGCTTGGAAACACTTATTGGTTCCACATGGAGACACCAGCTCTACACATTCAAATTTTCTAGGAAGAAAGCTAGAGGAACAGCGGCAAACAAACATGATCTTTCTGTTTGTATAGATGACATTTGATGCACTTGCCTAACGAAAAGACATTGCTTTTCTCCAAAACCATTTCTACTGTGATTTTCTCGGTCCATTGCATACGAATTCCACACCAGTGTTTCTGGATATGACTGGATGAAACTAGAAATATCTGGTTTTGTTTTGGCTAACTCATTCCCAGATATTGTTACCGCCTCTGTGTTTGTGTATTCCAGATATAATCCACAAACTTTATTGTTTTGAAAGTTTTTTATCAGGGAACATTTAATTTTCTGCTTGGAAACCCTAATTCTTTCCACATGGAGACACCAGCTCTACACATTCGTATTTTCTAGTAAGAAAGCTAGAGGAACTGCGGCAAACAAACATGATATTTCTGTTTGTATAGATGACATTTGATGCACTTGGCTAATGAAAAGACTTTGCTTTTCTCCAAAACCATTTCTATTGTGATTTTCTCGGTCCATTGCATACGAATTCCACACCAGTTTATCCGGATAGGGCTGGATGAAACCGGAAATATCCGGTTTTGTTTTGGCTAACTCAATCCCAGATATTGTTACCGCCTCTGTGTTTGTGTATTCCAGATA
The DNA here is from genome assembly GCF_033115175.1 of Lepus europaeus. Classification (NCBI taxonomy): domain Eukaryota; kingdom Metazoa; phylum Chordata; class Mammalia; order Lagomorpha; family Leporidae; genus Lepus; species Lepus europaeus. The sequence goes on from NW_026909196.1 coordinate 4,477,651, forward strand.
TTATCCACAGACTTTATTGTTTTGAATGTTTTTTATCAGGGAACATTTAATTTTCTGCTTGGAAACACTAATTGGTTCCACATGGAGACACCAGCTCTACACATTCGTATTTTCTAGGGAGAAAGCTGGAGGAACTGCGGCAAACAAACATGATCTTTCTGTTTGTATAGATGACATTTGATGCACTTGCCTAACGAAAAGACTTTGCTTTTCTCCAAAACCATTTTTACGGTGATTTTCTGGTCCATTGCATACGAATTCCACACCAGTTTGTCCGGATATGACTGGATGAACCCGGAAATATCTGGTTTTGTTTTGGCTAACTCAACCCAGATATTGTTACCGCCTCTTTGTTGGTGTATTCCAGATATTATCCACAGGCTTTATTGTTTTGAATGTTTTTTTTTTTTATCAGGGAACATTTAATTTTCTGCTTGGAAACATTAATTGGTTACACATGGAAACACCAGCTCTACACATTCGTATTTTCTAGGGAGAAAGCTAGAGGAACTGTGGAAAACAAACATGATATTTCTGTTTCTATAGATGACATTTGATGCATTTGCCTGATGAAAACACTCTGCTTTTCTCCAAAACCATTTCTACTGTGATTTTCTCGGTCCATTGCATACGAATTCAACACCACTTTTTCCGTATATGCCTGGATGAAACCGGAAATATCTGGTTTTGTTTTGGCTAACTCAATCCCAGATATTGCTACAGCCACTGTTTGTATTTTCTGGATATTATCCATACGCTTTATTGTTTAGAATGTTTTTTATCAGGGAACATTAAATTTTTAGCTTGGATATAGTAATTGGTTCCACATGAAGACACCATCTCTACATATTCATATTTTCTAGGGAGAAAGCTAGAGGAACTGCGACAAACAAACATGATCTTTCTGTTTGTATAGATGACATTTTATGCAATTGCATAATGAAAAGACATTGCTTTTCTCCAAAATCATTTGTACTGTGATTTTCTCGGTCCATTGCATACGAATTCCACACCAGTTTCTCCGGATATGACTTGATGAAACCGGAAATATCTGGTTTTATTTTGGCTAACTCAATCCCAGATATTGTTACCGCTTCTGTGTTTGTGTATTCCAGATATTATCCACAGACATTATTGTTTGAATGTTTTTTATCAGGGAACATTTAATTTTCTGCTTGGAAACACTAATTGGTTCCACATGGATACACCAGCTTTACACATTCGTTTTTTCTAGGGAGAAAGCTAGAGGAACTGCGGGAAAAATACATGGTATTTCTGTTTGTTTAGATGACATTTGATGCACTTTCCTAACGAAAAGACTTTGCTTTTCACAAAAACCATTTGTACTGTGATTTGCTCGGTCCATTGCATACAAATTCCACACCAGTTTCTCCGGATATGACTGGATGAACCGGAAATATCTGGTTTTGTTTTGGCTAACTCAATCCCAGATATTGTTACCACCTCTGTGTTTGTGTATTCCAGATATTATCCACAGACTTTATTGTTTTGAGTTTTTTTTATCAGGGAACATTTAATTTTCTGCTTGGAAACACTAATTGGTTCCACATGGAGACACCAGCTCTACAGATTCGTATTTTCCAGGGAGAAAGCTAGAGGAACTGCGGCAAACAAACATGATATTTCTCTTTGTATAGATGACATTTGATGCACTTGCCTAACGAAAAGACTTTGCTTTTCTCCAAAACCATTTCTACTGTGGTTTTCTCAGTCCATTGCATACGAATTCCACACCAGTTTCTTCCGGATATGTCTGGATGAAACCGGAAATATACAGTTAATTTTTGGCTAACAGAATCCCAAATATTGTTACCACCTCTGTGTTTGTGTATGCCTGATATTATCCACAGACTTTATTGTTTTGAATGTTTTTATCAGGGAACATTTAATTTTCTGCTTGGAAACACTAATTGGTTCCACATGGAGACACCAGCTCCACACATTTGTATTTTCTAGGGAGAAAGCTAGCGGAACTGTGGCAAACAAACATGATATTTCTGTTTGTGTAGATGACATTTGATGCATTTGCCTGACGAAAACACTCTGCTTTTCTCCAAAACCATTTCTACTGTGATTTTCTCGGTCCATTGCATACGAATTCCACACCACTTTGTCCGTATATGCCTGGATGAAACCGGAAATATCTGGTTTTCTTTTGGCTAACTCAATCCCAGATATTGCTACAGCCTCTGTTTGTTTTTTCTGGATATTATCCAAAGGCTTTATTGTTTAGAATGTTTTTGATCAGGGAACATTTAATTTTTAGCTTGGATATAGTAATTGGTTCCACATGAAGACACCATCTCCACATATTTATATTTTCTAGGGAGAAAGCTAGAAGAACTGCGGCAAACAAACATGATCTTTCTGTTTGTATAGATGACATTTTATGAAATTGCGTAACGAAAAGACGTTGCTTTTCTCCAAAACCATTTGTACTGTGATTTTCTCGGTCCATTGCATACGAATTCCAGACCAGTTTCTCCGGATATGACTTGATGAAACCGGAAATATCTGGTTTTTTTTTTGGCTAACTCAATCCCAGATATTGTTACCGCTTCTGTGTTTGTGTATTCCAGATATTATCCACAGACTTTATTGTTTTGAATGTTTTTTGTCAGGGAACATTTAATTTTCTGCTTGGAAACACTAATTGTTTCCACATGGAGACACCAGCTCCACACATTCGTATCTTCTAGGAAGAAAGCTAGAGGAACTGTGGCAAACAAACATGATATTTCTGTTTGTATAGATGACATTTGATGCACTTGCCTAACGAAAAGACTTTGCTTTTCTCCAAAACCAATTTTACTGTGATTTTCTGGTCCATTGCATACGAATTCAAGAACAGTTTGTCCGGATATGATTGGATGAAACCGGAAATATCCGGTTGATTTTTACCTAACTCAATCCCAGATATTGTTACCGCCTCTGTGTTTGTGTGTTCCTGATATTATCCACAGACTTTATTTTTTTGAATGTTTTTTATCAGGGAACATTTAATTTTCTGCTTGGAAACACTAATTCTTTCCACATGGACACACCAGCTCTACACATTCGTATTTTCTAGGACGAAAGCTAGAGGAACTGCGGCAAACAAACATGATCTTTCTGTTTGTATAGATGACATTTGATGCACTTGGCTAACGAAAAGACTTTCCTTTTCTCCAAAACCATTTCTACTGTGATTTTCTGGGTCCATTGCATACGAATTCCACACCAGTTTGTCCGGATATGACTGGATGAAACCGGAAATATCCGGTTTTGTTTTGGCTAACTCAATCCCAGATATTGTTACCACCTCAGTGTTTGTGTATTCCAGATATTATCCACAGACTTTATTGTTTTGAATGTTTTTTATCAGGGAACATTTAATTTTCTGCTTGGAAACACTAATTGGTTCCACATGGAGACACCAGCTCTACACATTCGTATTTTCTAGGGAGAAAGCTAGAGGAACTGCGGCAAACAAACATGATCTTTCTGTTTGTATAGATGACATTTGATGCACTTGCCTAACGAAAAGACTTTGCTTTTCTCCAAAACCATTTTTACTGTGATTTTCTGGTCCATTGCATACGAATTCAAGAACAGTTTGTCCGGATATGATTGGATGAAACCGGTAATATGCGGTTGATTTTTACCCAACTAAATCCCAGATATTGTTACCGCCTATGTGTTTGTGTGTTCCTGATATTATCCACGGACTTTACTGTTTTGAATGTTTTTTTTCAGGAAACATTTAATTTTCTGCTTGGAAACACTAATTCTTTCCACATGGAGACACCAGCTCTACACATTCGTATTTTCTAGGAAGAAAGCTAGAGGAACTGCGGCAAACAAACATGATCTTTCTGTTTGTATAGATGACATTTCATGCACTTGCCTAACGAAAAGACTTTGCTTTTCTCCAAAACCATTTCTACTGTGATTTTCTCGGTCCATTGCATGCAAATTGCACACCAGTTTGTCCGGATATGACTGGATGAAACCGGAAATATCTGGTTTTCTTTTGGCTAACTCAATCCCAGATATTGTTACCGCCTCTGTGTTTGTGTATTCCAGATATTATCCACAGACTTTATTGTTTTGAATGTTTTTTATCAGGGAACATTTAATTTTCTGCTTGGAAACACTAATTGGTTCCACATGGAGACACCAGCTCTACACATTCGTATTTGCTAGGGAGAAAGCTAGAGGAACTGCGGCAAACAAACATGATCTTTCTGTTTGTATAGATGACATTTGATGCACTTGCCTAACGAAAAGACTTTGCTTTTCTCCAAAACCATTTTCACTGTGATTTTTTTAGTTCATTGCATACGAATTTCACACCAGTTTGTCCGGATATGACTGTAGGAAACCAGAAATATCCGGTTCTGTTTTGGGTAACTGAATCCGAAATATTGCTACAGACTCTGTGTTTGTGTTTTCTGGATATTATCGATGGACTTACTGTTTTGAATGTTTTTATCAGGGAACATTTAATTTTCTGCTTGGAAACACTAATTGTTTCCACATAGAGAAACCAGCTCTACACATTCATATTTTCTAGGACGAAAGCTAGAGGAACTGCGGCAAACAAACATGATCTTTCTGTTTGTATAGATGACATTTGATGCACTTGCCTAACGAAAAGACTTTGCTTTTCTCCAAAACCATTTCTACTGTGATTTTCTCGGTCCATTGCATACAAATTGCACACCAGTTTGTCCGGATATGACTGGATGAAACCGGAAATATCCGGTTGATTTTTGCCTAACTCAATCCCAGATATTGTTACCGCCTCTGTGTTTGTGTATTCCAGATATTATCCACAGACTTTATTGTTTTGAATGTTTTTTTTCATGAAACATTTAATTTTCTGCTTGGAAACACTAATTGGTTCCACATGGAGACACCAGCTCTACACATTCGTATTTTCTAGGGAGAAAGCTAGAGGAACTGCGGCAAACAAACATGATATTTCTCTTTGTATAGATGACATTTGATGCACTTGACTACTAAAAAGACTTTGCTTTTCTCCAAAACCATTTTTACGGTGATATTCTGGTCCATTGCATACGGATTCAAGAACAGTTTGTCTGGATATGATTGGATGAAACCGGTAATATGCGGTTGATTTTTACCTAACTCAATCCCAGATATTGTTACCGCCTCTGTGTTTGTGTGTTCCTGATATTATCCACGGACTTTATTGTTTTGAATGTTTTTTTTTCAGGAAACATTTAATTTTCTGCTTGGAAACACTAATTCTTTCCACATGGAGACACCAGCTCTACACATTCGTATTTTCTAGGAAGAAAGCTAGAGGAACTGCGGCAAACAAACATGATATTTCTGTTTGTATAGATGACATTTGATGCACTTGGCTAACGAAAAGACTTTGCTTTTCTCCAAAACCATTTGTACTGTGATTTTCTCGGTCCATTGCATACGAATTCCACACCAGGTTCTCCAGATATGACTGGATGAAAACGGAAATATCCGGTTGCTTTTTACCTAACACAATCCGAGATATTGTTACCATCTCTGTGTTTGTGCATTCCTGATATTATCCACGGACTTTATTGTTTTGAATGTTTTTTATCAGGGAACATTTAATTTTCTGCTTGGAAACACTAATTGGTTCCACATGGAGACACCAGCTCTACACATTCGTATTTTCTAGGACGAAAGCTAGAAGAACTGCGGCAAACAAACATGATATTTCTGTTTGTATAGATGACATTTGATGCACTTGGCTAATGAAAAGACTTTGCTTTTCTCCAAAACGATTTTTACTGTTATTTTCTCGGGGCATTGCATACGAATTCCACACCAGTTTGTCCGGATATGACTGTAGGAAACCAGAAATATCCGGTTCTGTTTTGGGTAACTGAATCCGAAATATTGCTACAGACTCTGTGTTTGTGTTTTCTGGATATTATCGATGGACTTACTGTTTTGAATGTTTTTATCAGGGAACATTTAATTTTCTGCTTGGAAACACTAATTGGTTCCACATGGAGAAACCAGCTCTACACATTCGTATTTTCTAGGACGAAAGCTAGAGGAACTGCGGCAAACAAACATGATATTTCTGTTTGTATAGATGATATTTGATGCACTTGGCTAACGAAAAGACTTTGCTTTTCTCCAAAACCATTTCTACTGTGATTTTCTGGGTCCATTGCATACGAATTCCACACCAGTTTGTCCGGATATGACTGGATGAAACCGGAAATATCCGGTTGATTTTTGCCTAACTCAATCCCAGATATAGTTACCGCCTCTGTCTTTGTGTATTCCAGATATTATCCACAGACTTTATTGTTTTGAATGTTTTTTTTCAGGAAACATTTAATTTTCTGCTTGGAAACACTAATTGGTTCCACATGGAGACACCAGCTCTACACATTCTTATTTTCTAGGGAGAAAGCTAGAGGAACTGCGGCAAACAAACATGATATTTCTGTTTGTATAGATGACATTTGATGCACTTGCCTAACGAAAAGACTTTGCTTTTCTCCAAAACCATTTTTACGGTGATTTTCTGGTCCATTGCATACGGATTCAAGAACAGTTTGTCCGGATATGATTGGATGAAACCGGTAATATGCGGTTGATTTTTACCTAACTCAATCCCAGATATTGTTACCGCCTCTGTGTTTGTGTGTTCCTGATATTATCCACGGACTTTATTGTTTTGAATGTTTTTTTTTCAGGAAACATTTAATTTTCTGCTTGGAAACACTAATTCTTTCCACATGGAGACACCAGCTCTACACATTCGTATTTTCTAGGAAGAAAGCTAGAGGAACTGCGGCAAACAAACATGATCTTTCTGTTTGTATAGATGACATTTGATGCACTTGGCTAACGAAAAGACTTTACTTTTCTCCAAAACCATTTGTACTGTGATTTTCTCGGTCCATTGCATACGAATTCCACACCAGGTTCTCCAGATATGACTGGATGAAACCGGAAATATCCGGTTGATTTTTGTCTAACTCAATCCGAGATATTGTTACCATCTCTGTGTTTGTGCATTCCTGATATTATCCTCGGACTTTATTGTTTTGAATGTTTTTTATCAGGGAACATTTAATTTTCTGCTTGGAAACACTAATTGGTTCCACATGGAGACACCAGCTCTACACATTCAAATTTTCTAGGACGAAAGCTAGAGGAACTGCGGCAAACAAACATGATATTTCTGTTTGTATAGATGACATTTGATGCACTTGGCTAATGAAAAGACTTTGCTTTTCTCCAAAACGATTTTTACTGTTATTTTCTCGGTCCATTGCATACGAATTCCACACCAGTTTGTCCGGATATGACTGTAGGAAACCAGAAATATCCGGTTCTGTTTTCGGTAACTGAATCCGAAATATTGCTACAGACTCTGTGTTTGTGTTTTCTGGATATTATCGATGGACTTACTGTTTTGAATGTTTTTATCAGGGAACATTTAATTTTCTGCTTGGAAACACTAATTCTTTCCACATGGAGACACCAGCTCTACACATTCGTATTTTCTAGGACGAAAGCTAGAGGAACTGCGGCAAACAAACATGATATTTCTGTTTGTATAGATGACATTTGATGCACTTGGCTAACGAAAAGACTTTGCTTTTCTCCAAAACCATTTCTACTGTGATTTTCTGGGTCCATTGCATACGAATTCCACACCAGTGTGTCCGGATATGACTGGATGAAACCGGAAATATCCGGTTTTGTTTTGGCTAACTAAATCCCAGATATTGTTACCGCCTCTGTGTTTGTGTATTCCAGATATTATCCACAGACTTTATTGTTTTGAATGTTTTTTATCAGGGAACATTTAATTTTCTGCTTGGAAACACTAATTGGTTCCACATGGAGACACCAGCTCTACACATTCGTATTTTCTAGGAAGAAAGCTAGAGGAACTGCGGCAAACAAACATGATCTTTCTGTTTCTATAGATGACATTTGATGCACTTGCCTAACGAAAAGACTTTGCTTTTCTCCAAAACCATTTTCACTGTGATTTTTTTAGTTCATTGCATACGAATTTCACACCAGTTTGTCCGGATATGACTGTAGGAAACCAGAAATATCCGGTTCTGTTTTGGGTAACTGAATCCGAAATATTGCTACAGACTCTGTGTTTGTGTTTTCTGGATATTATCGATGGACTTACTGTTTTGAATGTTTTTATCAGGGAACATTTAATTTTCTGCTTGGAAACACTAATTGGTTCCACATGGAGAAACCAGCTCTACACATTCGTATTTTCTAGGACGAAAGCTAGAGGAACTGCGGCAAACAAACATGATATTTCTGTTTGTATAGATGATATTTGATGCACTTGGCTAACGAAAAGACTTTGCTTTTCTCCAAAACCATTTCTACTGTGATTTTCTGGGTCCATTGCATACGAATTCCACACCAGTTTGTCCGGATATGACTGGATGAAACCGGAAATATCCGGTTGATTTTTGCCTAACTCAATCCCAGATATAGTTACCGCCTCTGTCTTTGTGTATTCCAGATATTATCCACAGACTTTATTGTTTTGAATGTTTTTTTTCAGGAAACATTTAATTTTCTGCTTGGAAACACTAATTGGTTCCACATGGAGACACCAGCTCTACACATTCTTATTTTCTAGGGAGAAAGCTAGAGGAACTGCGGCAAACAAACATGATATTTCTGTTTGTATAGATGACATTTGATGCACTTGCCTAACGAAAAGACTTTGCTTTTCTCCAAAACCATTTTTACGGTGATTTTCTGGTCCATTGCATACGGATTCAAGAACAGTTTGTCCGGATATGATTGGATGAAACCGGTAATATGCGGTTGATTTTTACCTAACTCAATCCCAGATATTGTTACCGCCTCTGTGTTTGTGTGTTCCTGATATTATCCACGGACTTTATTGTTTTGAATGTTTTTTTTTCAGGAAACATTTAATTTTCTGCTTGGAAACACTAATTCTTTCCACATGGAGACACCAGCTCTACACATTCGTATTTTCTAGGAAGAAAGCTAGAGGAACTGCGGCAAACAAACATGATCTTTCTGTTTGTATAGATGACATTTGATGCACTTGGCTAACGAAAAGACTTTACTTTTCTCCAAAACCATTTGTACTGTGATTTTCTCGGTCCATTGCATACGAATTCCACACCAGGTTCTCCAGATATGACTGGATGAAACCGGAAATATCCGGTTGATTTTTGTCTAACTCAATCCGAGATATTGTTACCATCTCTGTGTTTGTGCATTCCTGATATTATCCTCGGACTTTATTGTTTTGAATGTTTTTTATCAGGGAACATTTAATTTTCTGCTTGGAAACACTAATTGGTTCCACATGGAGACACCAGCTCTACACATTCAAATTTTCTAGGACGAAAGCTAGAGGAACTGCGGCAAACAAACATGATATTTCTGTTTGTATAGATGACATTTGATGCACTTGGCTAATGAAAAGACTTTGCTTTTCTCCAAAACGATTTTTACTGTTATTTTCTCGGTCCATTGCATACGAATTCCACACCAGTTTGTCCGGATATGACTGTAGGAAACCAGAAATATCCGGTTCTGTTTTCGGTAACTGAATCCGAAATATTGCTACAGACTCTGTGTTTGTGTTTTCTGGATATTATCGATGGACTTACTGTTTTGAATGTTTTTATCAGGGAACATTTAATTTTCTGCTTGGAAACACTAATTGGTTCCACATGGAGACACCAGCTTTACACATTCAAATTTTCTAGGAAGAAAGCTAGAGGAACAGTGGCAAACAAACATGATCTTTCTGTTCGTATAGATGACATTAGATGCACTTGCCTAACGAAAAGACTTTGCTTTCCTCCAAAAAAATTTCTACTGTGATTTTCTCGGTCCATTGCATACGAATTCCACACCAGTGTTTCTGGATATGACTGGATGAAACTAGAAATATCTGGTTTTGTTTTGGCTAACTCAATCCCAGATATTGTTACCGCCTCTGTGTTTGTGTATTCCTGATATAATCCACAAACTTTATTGTTTTGAATGTTTTTTATCAGGGAACATTTAATTTTCTGCTTGGAAACACTAATTGGTTCCACATGGAGACACCAGCTCTACACATTCGTATTTTCTAGGTCGAAAGCTAGAGGAACTGCGGCAAACAAACATGATATTTCTGTTTGTATAGATGACATTTGATGCACTTGGCTAATGAAAAGACTTTGCTTTTCTCCAAAACGATTTTTACTGTTATTTTCTCGGTCCATTGCATACGAATTACACACCAGGTTCTCCTGATATGACTGGATGAAACCGGAAATATCCGGTTTTGTTTTGGCTAACTCAATCCCAGATATTGTTACCGCCTCTGTGTTTGTGTATTCCAGATATTATCCACAGACTTTATTGTTTTGAATGTTTTTTATCAGGGAACATTTAATTTTCTGCTTGGAAACACTTATTCTTTCCACATGGAGAACCAGCTCTACACATTCGTATTTTCTAGGGAGAAAGCTAGAGGAACTGTGGCAAACAAACATGACCTTTCTGTTTGTATAGATGACATTTGATGCACTTGCCTAACGAAAAGACTTTGCTTTTCTCCAAAACCATTTTTACGGTGATTTTCTGGTCCATTGCATACGAATTCAAGAACAGTTTGTCCAGATATGATTCGATGAAACCGGTAATATGCGGTTGATTTTTACCTAACTCAATCCCAGATATTGTTACCGCCTCTGTGTTTGTGTGTTCCTGATATTATCCACGGACTTTATTGTTTTGAATGTTTTTTTTTTCAGGAAACATTTAATTTTCTGCTTGGAAACACTAATTCTTTCCACATGGAGACACCAGCTCTACACTTTCGTATTTTCTAGGAAGAAAGCTAGAGGAACTGTGGCAAACAAACATGATCTTTCTGTTTGTATAGATGACATTTGATGCACTTGCCTAACGAAAAGACTTTGCTTTTCTCCAAAACCATTTATACTGTGATTTTCTCGGTCCATTGCATACAAATTGCACACCAGTGTTTCTGGATATGACTGGATGAAACCGGAAATATCCGGTTGATTTTTGCCTAACTCAATCCCAGATATTGTTACCGCCTCTGTGTTTGTGTATTCCAGATATTATCCACAGACTTTATTGTTTTGAATGTTTTTTTTCAGGAAACATTTAATTTTCTGCTTGGAAACACTAATTGGTTCCACATGGAGACACCAGCTCTACACATTCGTATTTTCTAGGAAGAAAGCTAGAGGAACTGCGGCAAGCAAAGATGATATTTCTGTTTGTATAGATGGCATTTGATGCACTTGCCTACCGAAAAGACTTTGCTTTTCTCCAAAACCATTTTTACGGTGATTTCTGGTCCAATGCATACGGATTCAAGAACAGTTTGTCCGGATATGATTGGATGAAACCGGTAATATGTGGTTGATTTTACCTAACTCAATCCCAGATATTGTTACCGCCTCTGTGTTTGTGTGTTCCTGATATTATCCACGGACTTTATTGTTTTGAATGTTTTTTTTCAGGAAACATTTAATTTTCTGCTTGGAAACACTAATTCTTTCCACATGGAGACACCAGCTCTACACATTCGTATTTTCTAGGAAGAAAGCTAGAGGAACTGCGGCAAACAAACATGATATTTCTGTTTGTATAGATGACATTTGATGCACTTGGCTAACGAAAAGACTTTGCTTTTCTCCAAAACCATTTGTACTGTGATTTTCTCGGTCCATTGCATACGAATTCCACACCAGGTTCTCCAGATATGACTGGATGAAAACGGAAATATCCAGTTGATTTTTACCTAACTCAATACGAGATATTGTTACCATCTCTGTGTTTGTGCATTCCTGATATTATCCACGGACTTTATTGTTTTGAATGTTTTTTATCAGGGAACATTTAATTTTCTGCTTGGAAACACTAATTGGTTCCACATGGAGACACCAGCTCTACACATTCGTATTTTCTAGGACGAAAGCTAGAGGAACTGCGGCAAACAAACATGATATTTCTGTTTGTATAGATGACATTTGATGCACTTGGCTAATGAAAAGACTTTGCTTTTCTCCAAAACGATTTTTACTGTTATTTTCTCGGTCCCTTGCATACGAATTCCACACCAGTTTGTCCGGATATGACTGGATGAAACCGGAAATATCCGGTTTTGTTTTGGCTAACTCAATACCAGATATTGTTACCGCCTCTGTGTTTGTGTATTCCAGATATTATCCACAGACTTTATTGTTTTGAATGTTTTTTATCAGGGAACATTTAATTTTCTGCTTGGAAACACTAATTCTTTCCACATGGAGACACCAGCTCTACATATTCGTATTTTCTAGGGAGAAAGCTAGAGGAACTGCGGCAAACAAACATGACCTTTCTGTTTGTATAGATGACATTTGATGCACTTGCCTAACGAAAAGACTTTGCTTTTCTCCAAAACCATTTTTACTGTGAATTTCTGGTCCATTGCATACGAATTCCACACCAGTTTGTCCGGATATGATTGGATGAAACCTGTAATATGCGGTTGATTTTTACCTAACTCAATCCCAGATATTGTTACCGCCTCTGTGTTTGTGTGTTCCTGATATTATCCACGGACTTTATTGTTTTGAATGTTTTTTTTTTTCAGGAAACATTTAATTTTCTGCTTGGAAACACTAATTCTTTCCACATGGAGACACCAGCTCTACACATTCGTATTTTCTAGGAAGAAAGCTAGAGGAACTGCGGCAAACAAACATGATCTTTCTGTTTGTATAGATGACATTTGATGCACTTGCCTAATGAAAAGACTTTGCTTTTCTCCAAAACCATTTATACTGTGATTTTCTCGGTCCATTGCATACAAATTGCACACCAGTTTGTCCGGATATGACTGGATGAAACCGGAAATATCCGGTTGATTTTTGCCTAACTCAATCCCAGATATTGTTACTGCCTCTGTGTTTGTGTATTCCAGATATTATCCACAGACTTTATTTTTTTGAATGTTTTTTTTCAGGAAACATTTAATTTTCTGCTTGGAAACACTAATTGGTTCCACATGGAGACACCAGCTCTACACATTCGTATTTTCTAGGGAGAAAGCTAGAGGAACTGCGGCAAACAAACATGATATTTCTGTTTGTATAGATGACATTTGATGCACTTGCCTACCGAAAAGACTTTGCTTTTCTCCAAAACCATTTTTACGGTGATTTTCTGGTGCATTGCATACGGATTCAAGAACAGTTTGTCCGGATATGATTGGATGAAACCGGTAATATGCGGTTGATTTTTACCTAACTCAATCCCAGATATTGTTACCCCCTCTGTGTTTGTGTGTTCCTGATATTATCCACGGACTTTATTGTTTTGAATGTTTTTTTTTCAGGAAACATTTAATTTTCTGCTTGGAAACACTAATTCTTTCCACATGGAGACACCAGCTCTACACATTCGTATTTTCTAGGAAGAAAGCTAGAGGAACTGTGGCAAACAAACATGATCTTTCTGTTTGTATAGATGACATTTGATGCACTTGCCTAACGAAAAGAATTTGCTTTTCTCCAAAACCATTTGTACTGTGATTTTCTCGGTCCATTGCATACGAATTCCACACCAGGTTCTCCAGATATGACTGGATGAAAACGGAAATATCCGGTAGATTTTTACCTAACTCAATCCGAGATATTGTTACCATCTCTGTGTTTGTGCATTCCTGATATTATCCACGGACTTTATTGTTTTGAATGTTTTTTATCAGGGAACATTTAATTTTCTGCTTGGAAACACTAATTGGTTCCACATGGAGACACCAGCTCTACATATTCGTATTTTCTAGGAAGAAAGCTAGAGGAACTGCGGCAAACAAACATGATATTTCTGTTTGTATAGATGACATTTGATGCACTTGGCTAATGAAAAGACTTTGCTTTTCTCCAAAACGATTTTTACTGTTGTTTTCTCGGTCCATTGCATACGAATTCCACACCAGTTTGTCCGGATATGACTGTAGGAAACCAGAAATATCCGGTTCTGTTTTGGGTAACTCAATCCGAAATATTGCTACAGACTCTGTGTTTGTGTTTTCTGGATATTATCGATGGACTTACTGTTTTGAATGTTTTTATCGGGGAACATTTAATTTTCTGCTTGGAAACACTAATTGTTTCCACATGGAGAAACCAGCTCTACACATTCGTATTTTCTAGGACGAAAGCTAGAGGAACTGCGGCAAACAAACATGATATTTCTGTTTGTATAGATGACATTTGATGCACTTGGCTAACGAAAAGACTTTGCTTTTCTCCAAAACCATTTCTACTGTGATTTTCTGGGTCCATTGCATATGAATTCCACACCAGTTTGTCTGGATATGACTGGATGAAACCGGAAATATCCGGTTTTGTTTTGGCTAACTCAATCCCAGATATTGTTACCGCCTCTGTGTTTGTGTATTCCAGATATTATCCACAGACTTTATTGTTTTGAATATTTTTTATCAGGGAACATTTAATTTTCTGCTTGGAAACACTAATTGGTTCCACATGGAGACACCAGCTCTACATATTCGTATTTTCTAGGGAGAAAGCTAGAGGAACTGCAGCAAACAAACATGATCTTTCTGTTTGTATAGATGACATTTGATGCACTTGCCTAACGAAAAGACTTTGCTTTTCTCCAAAACCATTTTTACTGTGATTTTCTGGTCCATTGCATACGAATTCAAGAACAGTTTGTCCGGATATGATTGGATGAAACCGGTAATATGCGGTTGATTTTTACCCAACTAAATCCCAGATATTGTTACCGCCTCTGTGTTTGTGTGTTCCTGATATTATCCACGGACTTTACTGTTTTGAATGTTTTTTTTCAGGAAACATTTAATTTTCTGCTTGGAAACACTAATTCTTTCCACATGGAGACACCAGCTCTACACATTCGTATTTTCTAGGAAGAAAGCTAGAGGAACTGCGGCAAACAAACATGATCTTTCTGTTTGTATAGATGACATTTGATGCACTTGCCTAATAAAAGACTTTGCTTTTCTCCAAAACCATTTATACTGTGATTTTCTCGGTCCATTGCATACAAATTGCACACCAGTTTGTCCGGATATGACTGGATGAAACCGGAAATATCTGGTTTTCTTTTGGCTAACTCAATCCCAGATATTGTTACCGCCTCTGTGTTTGTGTATTCCAGATATTATCCACAGACTTTATTGTTTTGAATGTTTTTTATCAGGGGACATTTAATTTTCTGCTTGGAAACACTAATTGGTTCCACATGGAGACACCAGCTCTACACATTCAAATTTTCTAGGAAGAAAGCTAGAGGAACTGCGGCAAACAAACATGATCTTTCTGTTTGTATAGATGACATTTGATGCACTTGCCTAACGTAAAGACTTTGCTTTTCTCCAAAACCATTTTCACTGTGATTTTTTTACTTCATTGCATACGAATTTCACACCAGTTTGTCCGGATATGACTGTAGGAAACCAGAAATATCCGGTTCTGTTTTGGGTAACTGAATCCGAAATATTGCTACAGACTCTGTGTTTGTGTTTTCTGGATATTATCGATGGACTTACTGTTTTGAATGTTTTTATCAGGGAACATTTAATTTTCTGCTTGGAAACACTAATTGGTTCCACATGGAGAAACCAGCTCTACACATTCGTATTTTCTAGGACGAAAGCTAGAGGAACTGCGGCAAACAAACATGATCTTTCTGTTTCTATAGATGACATTTGATGCACTTGCCTAACGAAAAGACTTTGCTTTTCTCCAAAACCATTTTTACTGTGATTTTCTGGTCCATTGCATACGAATTCAAGAACAGTTTGTCCGGATATGATTGGATGAAACCGGTAATATGCGGTTGATTTTTACCTAACTCAATCCCAGATATTGTTACCGCCTCTGTGTTTGTATGTTCCTGATATTATCCACGGACTTTTTGTTTTGAATGTTTTTTTTAGGAAACATTTAATTTTCTGCTTGGAAACACTAATTCTTTCCACATGGAGACACCAGCTCTACACATTCGTATTTTCTAGGAAGAAAGCTAGAGGAACTGCGGCAAACAAACATGATATTTCTGTTTGTATAGATGACATTTGATGCACATGGCTAACGAAAAGACTTTGCTTTTCTCCAAAATCATTTGTACTGTGATTTTCTCGGTCCATTGCATACGAATTCCACACCAGGTTCTCCAGATATGACTGGATGAAAACGGAAATATCCGGTTGATTTTTACCTAACTCAATCCGAGATATTGTTACCATCTCTGTGTTTGTGCATTCCTGATATTATCCACGGACTTTATTGTTTTGAATGTTTTTTATCAGGGAACATTTAATTTTCTGCTTGGAAACACTAATTGGTTCCACATGGAGACACCAGCTCTACACATTCGTATTTTCTAGGACGAAAGCTAGAGGAACTGCGGCAAACAAACATGATATTTCTGTTTGTATAGATGACATTTGATGCACTTGGCTAACGAAAAGAATTTGCTTTTCTCCAAAACGATTTTTACTGTTATTTTCTCGGTCCATTGCATACGAATTCCACACCAGTTTGTCCGGATAGGACTGTAGGAAACCAGAAATATCCGGTTCTGTTTTGGGTAACTCAATCCGAAATATTGCTACAGACTCTGTGTTTGTGTTTTCTGGATATTATCGATGGACTTACTGTTTTGAATGTTTTTATCGGGGAATATTTAATTTTCTGCTTGGAAACACTAATTGTTTCCACATGGAGAAACCAGCTCTACACATTCGTATTTTCTAGGACGAAAGCTAGAGGAACTGCGGCAAACAAACATGATATTTCTGTTTGTATAGATGACATTTGATGCACTTGCCTAACGAAAAGACTTTGCTTTTCTCCAAAACCATTTCTACTGTGATTTTCTGGGTCCATTGCATACGAATTCCACACCAGTTTGTCCGGATATGACTGGATGAAACCGGAAATATCCGGTTTTGTTTTGGCTAACTCAATCCCAGATATTGTTACCGCCTCTGTGTTTGTGTGTTCCAGATATTATCCACAGACTTTATTGTTTTGAATGTTTTTTATCAGGGAACATTTAATTTTCTGCTTGGAAACACTAATTGGTTCCACATGGAGACACCAGCTCTACATATTCGTATTTTCTAGGGAGAAAGCTAGAGGAACTGCGGCAAACAAACATGATCTTTCTGTTTGTATAGATGACATTTGATGCACTTGCCTAACGAAAAGACTTTGCTTTTCTCCAAAACCATTTTTACTGTGATTTTCTGGTCCATTGCATACGAATTCAAGAACAGTTTGTCCGTATATGATTGGATGAAACCGGTAATATGCGGTTGATTTTTACCCAACTAAATCCCAGATATTGTTACCGCCTATGTGTTTGTGTGTTCCTGATATTATCCACAGACTTTACTGTTTTGAATGTTTTTTTTCAGGAAACATTTAATTTTCTGCTTGGAAACACTAATTCTTTCCACATGGAGACACCAGCTCTACACATTCGTATTTTCTAGGAAGAAAGCTAGAGGAACTGCGGCAAACAAACATGATCTTTCTGTTTGTATAGATGACATTTGATGCACTTGCCTAATAAAAGACTTTGCTTTTCTCCAAAACCATTTATACTGTGATTTTCTCGGTCCATTGCATACAAATTGCACACCAGTTTGTCCGGATATGACTGGATGAAACCGGAAATATCTGGTTTTCTTTTGGCTAACTCAATCCCAGATATTGTTACCGCCTCTGTGTTTGTGTATTCCAGATATTATCCACAGACTTTATTGTTTTGAATGTTTTTTATCAGGGGACATTTAATTTTCTGCTTGGAAACACTAATTGGTTCCACATGGAGACACCAGCTCTACACATTCAAATTTTCTAGGAAGAAAGCTAGAGGAACTGCGGCAAACAAACATGATCTTTCTGTTTGTATAGATGACATTTGATGCACTTGCCTAACGTAAAGACTTTGCTTTTCTCCAAAACCATTTTCACTGTGATTTTTTTACTTCATTGCATACGAATTTCACACCAGTTTGTCCGGATATGACTGTAGGAAACCAGAAATATCCGGTTCTGTTTTGGGTAACTGAATCCGAAATTTTGCTACAGACTCTGTGTTTGTGTTTTCTGGATATTATCGATGGACTTACTGTTTTGAAGGTTTTTATCAGGGAACATTTAATTTTCTGCTTGGAAACACTAATTGTTTCCACATGGAGACACCAGCTCTACACATTCGTATTTTCTAGGAAGAAAGCTAGAGGAACTGCGGCAAACAAACATGATATTTCTGTTTGTATAGATGACATTTGATGCACTTGGCTAACGAAAAGACTTTGCTTTTCTCCAAAACCATTTGTACTGTGATTTTCTCGGTCCATTGCATACGAATTCCACACCAGTTTCTCCAGATATGACTGGATGAAAACCCAAATATCCGGTTGATTTTTACCTAACTCAATCCGAGATATTGTTACCATCTCTGTGTTTGTGCATTCCTGATATTATCCACGGACTTTATTGTTTTGAATGTTTTTTTTCAGGAAACATTTAATTTTCTGCTTGGAAACACTAATTGGTTCCACATGGAGACACCAGATCTACACATTCAAATTTTCTAGGAAGAAAGCTAGAGGAACAGCGGCAAAAAAACATGATCTTTCTGTTTGTATAGATGACATTAGATGCACTTGCCTAACGAAAAGACTTTGCTTTCCTCCAAAACCATTTCTACTGTGATTTTCTCGGTCCATTGCATACGAATTCCACACCAGTGTTTTTGGATATGACTGGATGAAACTAGAAATATCTGGTTTTGTTTTGGCTAACTCAATCCCAGATATTGTTACCACCTCTGTGTTTGTGTATTCCAGATAATCCACAAACTTTATTGTTTTGAATGATTTTATCAGGGAACATTTAATTTTCTGCTGGGAAACACTAATTGGTTCCACATGGAGACACCAGCTCTACACATTCGTATTTTCTAGGACGAAAGCTAGAGGAACTGCGGCAAACAAACATGATATTTCTGTTTGTATAGATGACATTTGATGCACTTGGCTAATGAAAAGACTTTGCTTTTCTCCAAAATGATTTTTACTGTTATTTTCTCGGTCCATTGCATACGAATTCCACACCAGTTTGTCCGGATATGACTGTAGGAAACCAGAAATATCCGGTTCTGTTTTGGGTAACTCAATCCGAAATATTGCTACAGACTCTGTGTTTGTGTTTTCTGGATATTATCGATGGACTTACTGTTTTGAATGTTTTTATCAGGGAACATTTAATTTTCTGCTTGGAAACACTAATTGTTTCCACATGGAGACACCAGCTCTACACATTCGTATTTTCTAGGACGAAAGCTAGAGGAACTGCGGCAAACAAACATGATCTTTCTGTTTGCATAGATGACATTTGATGCACTTGGCTAACGAAAAGACTTTGCTTTTCTGCAAAACCATTTCTACTGTGATTTTCTCGGTCCATTGCATACGAATTCCACACCAGTTTGTCCGGATATGACTGGATGAAACCGGAAATATCCGGTTTTGTTTTGGCTAACTCAATCCCAGATATTGTTACCGCCTCTGTGTTTGTGTATTCCAGATATTATCCACAGACTTTATTGTTTTGAATGTTTTTTATCAGGGAACATTTAATTTTCTGCTTGGAAACACTAATTCTTTCCACATGGAGACACCAGCTCTACACATTCGTATTTTCTAGGAAGAAAGCTAGAGGAACTGCGGCAAGCAAACATGATCTTTCTGTTTGTATAGATGACATTTGATGCACTTGCCTAACGAAAAGACGTTGCTTTTCTTGAAACCATTTTTATTGTGATTTTATCAGTCCATTGCATACGAATTCCACACCACTTTGTCCGTATATAACTGGATGAAACCGGAAATATCCAGTTTTGTTTTGGCTAACTCAATCCCAGATATTGTTACCGCCTCTGTGTTTGTGTATTCCAGATATTATCCACAGACTTTATTGTTTTGAATGTTTTTTATCAGGGAACATTTAATTTTCTGCTTGGAAGCACTAATTGGTTCCACATGGAGACACCAGCTCTACACAATCGTATTTTCTAGGGAGAAAGCTAGAGGAACTGCGACAAACAAACATGATCTTTCTGTTTGTATAGATGACATTTGATGCACTTGCCTAACGAAAAGACTTTGCTTTTCTCCAAATCCATTTGTACTGTAATTTTCTCGGTCCATTGCATACGAATTCCACACCAGTTTGTCCTGATGTGACTGGATGAAACCGGAAATATCTGGTTTTGTTTTGGCTAACTCAATCCCAGAAATTGCTACATCCTCTGTGTTTGTGCATTCCTGATATTATCTATGGACTTTATTCTTTTGAATGTTTTTTATCAGGGAACATTTAATTTTCTGCTTGGAAACACTAATTCTTTCCACATGGAGACACCAGCTCTACACATTCGTATTTTCTAGGAAGAAAGCTAGAGGAACTGCGGCAAACAAACATGATGTTTCTGTTTGTATAGATGACATTTGATGCACTTGCCTAATGAAATGACTTTGCTTTTCTCCAAAACCATTTATACTGTGATTTTCTCGGTCCATTGCATACAAATTGCACACCAGTTTGTCCGGATATGACTGGATGAAACCGGAAATATCTGGTTTTCTTTTGGCTAACTCAATCCCAGATATTGTTACCGCCTCTGTGTTTGTGTATTCCAGATATTATCCACAGACTTTATTGTTTTGAATGTTTTTTATCAGGGGACATTTAATTTTCTGCTTGGAAACACTAATTGGTTCCACATGGAGACACCAGCTCTACACATTCAAATTTTCTAGGAAGAAAGCTAGAGGAACTGCGGCAAACAAACATGATCTTTCTGTTTGTATAGATGACATTTGATGCACTTGCCTAACGTAAAGACTTTGCTTTTCTCCAAAACCATTTTCACTGTGATTTTTTTAGTTCATTGCATACGAATTTCACACCAGTTTGTCCGGATATGACTGTAGGAAACCAGAAATATCCGGTTCTGTTTTGGGTAACTGAATCCGAAATATTGCTACAGACTCAGTGTTTGTGTTTTCTGGATATTATCGATGGACTTACTGTTTTGAATGTTTTTATCAGGGAACATTTAATTTTCTGCTTGGAAACACTAATTGGTTCCACATGGAGAAACCAGCTCTACACATTCGTATTTTCTAGGACGAAAGCTAGAGGAACTGCGGCAAACAAACATGATCTTTCTGTTTGTATAGATGACATTTGATGCACTTGGCTAACGAAAAGACTTTGCTTTTCTCCAAATCCATTTGTACTGTGATTTTCTCGGTCCATTGCATACGAATTCCACACCAGTTTGTCCTGATGTGACTGGATGAAACCGGAAATATCTGGTTTTGTTTTGGCTAACTCAATCCCAGAAATTGCTACATCCTCTGTGTTTGTGCATTCCTGATATTATCTACGGACTTTATTGTTTTGAATGTTTTTTATCAGGGAACATTTAATTTTCTGCTTGGAGACACTAATTCTTTGCACATGGAGACACCAGCTCTACACATTCGTATTTTCTAGGAAGAAAGCTAGAGGAACTGCGGCAAACAAACATGATCTTTCTGTTTGTATAGATGACATTTGATGCACTTGGCTAATGAAAAGACTTTGCTTTTCTCCAAAATGATTTTTACTGTTATTTTCTCGGTCCATTGCATACGAATTCCACACCAGTTTGTCCGGATATGACTGTAGGAAACCAGAAATATCCGGTTCTGTTTTGGGTAACTCAATCCGAAATATTGCTACAGACTCTGTGTTTGTGTTTTCTGGATATTATCGATGGACTTACTGTTTTGAATGTTTTTATCAGGGAACATTTAATTTTCTGCTTGGAAACACTAATTGTTTCCACATGGAGACACCAGCTCTACACATTCGTATTTTCTAGGACGAAAGCTAGAGGAACTGCGGCAAACAAACATGATATTTCTGTTTGCATAGATGACATTTGATGCACTTGGCTAACGAAAAGACTTTGCTTTTCTGCAAAACCATTTCTACTGTGATTTTCTCGGTCCATTGCATACGAATTCCACACCAGTTTGTCCGGATATGACTGGATGAAACCGGAAATATCCGGTTTTGTTTTGGCTAACTCAATCCCAGATATTGTTACCGCCTCTGTGTTTGTGTATTCCAGATATTATCCACAGACTTTATTGTTTTGAATGTTTTTTATCAGGGAACATTTAATTTTCTGCTTGGAAACACTAATTCTTTCCACATGGAGACACCAGCTCTACACATTCGTATTTTCTAGGAAGAAAGCTAGAGGAACTGCGGCAAGCAAACATGATCTTTCTGTTTGTATAGATGACATTTGATGCACTTGCCTAACGAAAAGACGTTGCTTTTCTTGAAACCATTTTTATTGTGATTTTATCAGTCCATTGCATACGAATTCCACACCACTTTGTCCGTATATAACTGGATGAAACCGGAAATATCCAGTTTTGTTTTGGCTAACTCAATCCCAGATATTGTTACCGCCTCTGTGTTTGTGTATTCCAGATATTATCCACAGACTTTATTGTTTTGAATGTTTTTTATCAGGGAACATTTAATTTTCTGCTTGGAAGCACTAATTGGTTCCACATGGAGACACCAGCTCTACACAATCGTATTTTCTAGGGAGAAAGCTAGAGGAACTGCGACAAACAAACATGATCTTTCTGTTTGTATAGATGACATTTGATGCACTTGCCTAACGAAAAGACTTTGCTTTTCTCCAAATCCATTTGTACTGTAATTTTCTCGGTCCATTGCATACGAATTCCACACCAGTTTGTCCTGATGTGACTGGATGAAACCGGAAATATCTGGTTTTGTTTTGGCTAACTCAATCCCAGAAATTGCTACATCCTCTGTGTTTGTGCATTCCTGATATTATCTATGGACTTTATTCTTTTGAATGTTTTTTATCAGGGAACATTTAATTTTCTGCTTGGAAACACTAATTCTTTCCACATGGAGACACCAGCTCTACACATTCGTATTTTCTAGGAAGAAAGCTAGAGGAACTGCGGCAAACAAACATGATGTTTCTGTTTGTATAGATGACATTTGATGCACTTGCCTAATGAAATGACTTTGCTTTTCTCCAAAACCATTTATACTGTGATTTTCTCGGTCCATTGCATACAAATTGCACACCAGTTTGTCCGGATATGACTGGATGAAACCGGAAATATCTGGTTTTCTTTTGGCTAACTCAATCCCAGATATTGTTACCGCCTCTGTGTTTGTGTATTCCAGATATTATCCACAGACTTTATTGTTTTGAATGTTTTTTATCAGGGGACATTTAATTTTCTGCTTGGAAACACTAATTGGTTCCACATGGAGACACCAGCTCTACACATTCAAATTTTCTAGGAAGAAAGCTAGAGGAACTGCGGCAAACAAACATGATCTTTCTGTTTGTATAGATGACATTTGATGCACTTGCCTAACGTAAAGACTTTGCTTTTCTCCAAAACCATTTTCACTGTGATTTTTTTAGTTCATTGCATACGAATTTCACACCAGTTTGTCCGGATATGACTGTAGGAAACCAGAAATATCCGGTTCTGTTTTGGGTAACTGAATCCGAAATATTGCTACAGACTCAGTGTTTGTGTTTTCTGGATATTATCGATGGACTTACTGTTTTGAATGTTTTTATCAGGGAACATTTAATTTTCTGCTTGGAAACACTAATTGGTTCCACATGGAGAAACCAGCTCTACACATTCGTATTTTCTAGGACGAAAGCTAGAGGAACTGCGGCAAACAAACATGATCTTTCTGTTTGTATAGATGACATTTGATGCACTTGGCTAACGAAAAGACTTTGCTTTTCTCCAAATCCATTTGTACTGTGATTTTCTCGGTCCATTGCATACGAATTCCACACCAGTTTGTCCTGATGTGACTGGATGAAACCGGAAATATCTGGTTTTGTTTTGGCTAACTCAATCCCAGAAATTGCTACATCCTCTGTGTTTGTGCATTCCTGATATTATCTACGGACTTTATTGTTTTGAATGTTTTTTATCAGGGAACATTTAATTTTCTGCTTGGAGACACTAATTCTTTGCACATGGAGACACCAGCTCTACACATTCGTATTTTCTAGGAAGAAAGCTAGAGGAACTGCGGCAAACAAACATGATCTTTCTGTTTGTATAGATGACATTTGATGCACTTGCCTAATGAAAAGACTTTGCTTTTCTCCAAATCCATTTATATTGTGATTTTCTCGGTCCATTGCATACAAATTGCACACCAGTTTGTCCGGATATGACTGGATGAAACCGGAAATATCTGGTTTTCTTTTGGCTAACTCAATCCCAGATATTGTTACCGCCTCTGTGTTTGTGTATTCCAGATATTATCCACAGACTTTATTGTTTTGAATGTTTTTTATCAGGGAACATTTAATTTTCTGCTTGGAAACACTAATTCTTTCCACATGGAGACACCAGCTCTACACATTCAAATTTTCTAGGAAGAAAGCTAGAGGAACTGCGGCAAACAAACATGATCTTTCTGTTTGTATAGATGACATTTGATGCAGTTGCCTAACGTAAAGACTTTGCTTTTCTCCAAAACCATTTTCACTGTGATTATTTTAGTTCATTGCATACGAATTTCACACCAGTTTGTCCGGATATGACTGTAGGAATCCAGAAATATCCGGTTCTGTTTTGGGTAACTGAATCCGAAATATTGCTACAGACTCTGTGTTTGTGTTTTCTGGATATTATCGATGGACTTATTGTTTTGAATGTTTTTATCAGGGAACATTTAATTTTTTGCTTGGAAACACTAATTCTTTCCACATGGAGACACCAGCTCTACACATTCGTATTTTCTAGGAAGAAAGCTAGAGGAACTGCGGCAAACAAACATGATCTTTCTGTTTCTATAGATGACATTTGATGCACTTGCCTAACGAAAAGACTTTGCTTTTCTCCAAAACCATTTTTACTGTGATTTTCTGGTCCATTGCATACGAATTCAAGAACAGTTTGTCCGGATATGATTGGATGAAACCGGTAATATGCGGTTGATTTTTACCTAACTCAAACCCAGATATTGTTACCGCCTCTGTGTTTGTGTGTTCCGGATATTATCCACGGACTTTATTGTTTTGAATGTTTTTTTTTAGGAAACATTTAATTTTCTGCTTGGAAACACTAATTGTTTCCACATGGAGACACCAGCTCTACACATTCGTATTTTCTAGGAAGAAAGCTAGAGGAACTGCGGCAAACAAACATGATATTTCTGTTTGTATAGATGACATTTGATGCACTTGGCTAACGAAAAGACTTTGCTTTTCTCCAAAACCATTTGTACTGTGATTTTCTCGGTCCATTGCATACGAATTCCACACCAGTTTCTCCAGATATGACTGGATGAAAACCCAAATATCCGGTTGATTTTTACCTAACTCAATCCGAGATATTGTTACCATCTCTGTGTTTGTGCATTCCTGATATTATCCACGGACTTTATTGTTTTGAATGTTTTTTTTCAGGAAACATTTAATTTTCTGCTTGGAAACACTAATTGGTTCCACATGGAGACACCAGATCTACACATTCAAATTTTCTAGGAAGAAAGCTAGAGGAACAGCGGCAAAAAAACATGATCTTTCTGTTTGTATAGATGACATTAGATGCACTTGCCTAACGAAAAGACTTTGCTTTCCTCCAAAACCATTTCTACTGTGATTTTCTCGGTCCATTGCATACGAATTCCACACCAGTGTTTCTGGATATGACTGGATGAAACTAGAAATATCTGGTTTTGTTTTGGCTAACTCAATCCCAGATATTGTTACCGCCTCTGTGTTTGTGTATTCCAGATAATCCACAAACTTTATTGTTTTGAATGATTTTATCAGGGAACATTTAATTTTCTGCTGGGAAACACTAATTGGTTCCACATGGAGACACCAGCTCTACACATTCGTATTTTCTAGGACGAAAGCTAGAGGAACTGCGGCAAACAAACATGATATTTCTGTTTGTATAGATGACATTTGATGCACTTGGCTAATGAAAAGACTTTGCTTTTCTCCAAAATGATTTTTACTGTTATTTTCTCGGTCCATTGCATACGAATTCCACACCAGTTTGTCCGGATATGACTGTAGGAAACCAGAAATATCCGGTTCTGTTTTGGGTAACTCAATCCGAAATATTGCTACAGACTCTGTGTTTGTGTTTTCTGGATATTATCGATGGACTTACTGTTTTGAATGTTTTTATCAGGGAACATTTAATTTTCTGCTTGGAAACACTAATTGTTTCCACATGGAGACACCAGCTCTACACATTCGTATTTTCTAGGACGAAAGCTAGAGGAACTGCGGCAAACAAACATGATCTTTCTGTTTGCATAGATGACATTTGATGCACTTGGCTAACGAAAAGACTTTGCTTTTCTGCAAAACCATTTCTACTGTGATTTTCTCGGTCCATTGCATACGAATTCCACACCAGTTTGTCCGGATATGACTGGATGAAACCGGAAATATCCGGTTTTGTTTTGGCTAACTCAATCCCAGATATTGTTACCGCCTCTGTGTTTGTGTATTCCAGATATTATCCACAGACTTTATTGTTTTGAATGTTTTTTATCAGGGAACATTTAATTTTCTGCTTGGAAACACTAATTCTTTCCACATGGAGACACCAGCTCTACACATTCGTATTTTCTAGGAAGAAAGCTAGAGGAACTGCGGCAAGCAAACATGATCTTTCTGTTTGTATAGATGACATTTGATGCACTTGCCTAACGAAAAGACGTTGCTTTTCTTGAAACCATTTTTATTGTGATTTTATCAGTCCATTGCATACGAATTCCACACCACTTTGTCCGTATATAACTGGATGAAACCGGAAATATCCAGTTTTGTTTTGGCTAACTCAATCCCAGATATTGTTACCGCCTCTGTGTTTGTGTATTCCAGATATTATCCACAGACTTTATTGTTTTGAATGTTTTTTATCAGGGAACATTTAATTTTCTGCTTGGAAGCACTAATTGGTTCCACATGGAGACACCAGCTCTACACAATCGTATTTTCTAGGGAGAAAGCTAGAGGAACTGCGACAAACAAACATGATCTTTCTGTTTGTATAGATGACATTTGATGCACTTGCCTAACGAAAAGACTTTGCTTTTCTCCAAATCCATTTGTACTGTAATTTTCTCGGTCCATTGCATACGAATTCCACACCAGTTTGTCCTGATGTGACTGGATGAAACCGGAAATATCTGGTTTTGTTTTGGCTAACTCAATCCCAGAAATTGCTACATCCTCTGTGTTTGTGCATTCCTGATATTATCTATGGACTTTATTCTTTTGAATGTTTTTTATCAGGGAACATTTAATTTTCTGCTTGGAAACACTAATTCTTTCCACATGGAGACACCAGCTCTACACATTCGTATTTTCTAGGAAGAAAGCTAGAGGAACTGCGGCAAACAAACATGATGTTTCTGTTTGTATAGATGACATTTGATGCACTTGCCTAATGAAATGACTTTGCTTTTCTCCAAAACCATTTATACTGTGATTTTCTCGGTCCATTGCATACAAATTGCACACCAGTTTGTCCGGATATGACTGGATGAAACCGGAAATATCTGGTTTTCTTTTGGCTAACTCAATCCCAGATATTGTTACCGCCTCTGTGTTTGTGTATTCCAGATATTATCCACAGACTTTATTGTTTTGAATGTTTTTTATCAGGGGACATTTAATTTTCTGCTTGGAAACACTAATTGGTTCCACATGGAGACACCAGCTCTACACATTCAAATTTTCTAGGAAGAAAGCTAGAGGAACTGCGGCAAACAAACATGATCTTTCTGTTTGTATAGATGACATTTGATGCACTTGCCTAACGTAAAGACTTTGCTTTTCTCCAAAACCATTTTCACTGTGATTTTTTTAGTTCATTGCATACGAATTTCACACCAGTTTGTCCGGATATGACTGTAGGAAACCAGAAATATCCGGTTCTGTTTTGGGTAACTGAATCCGAAATATTGCTACAGACTCTGTGTTTGTGTTTTCTGGATATTATCGATGGACTTACTGTTTTGAATGTTTTTATCAGGGAACATTTAATTTTCTGCTTGGAAACACTAATTGGTTCCACATGGAGAAACCAGCTCTACACATTCGTATTTTCTAGGACGAAAGCTAGAGGAACTGCGGCAAACAAACATGATCTTTCTGTTTGTATAGATGACATTTGATGCACTTGGCTAACGAAAAGACTTTGCTTTTCTCCAAATCCATTTGTACTGTGATTTTCTCGGTCCATTGCATACGAATTCCACACCAGTTTGTCCTGATGTGACTGGATGAAACCGGAAATATCTGGTTTTGTTTTGGCTAACTCAATCCCAGAAATTGCTACATCCTCTGTGTTTGTGCATTCCTGATATTATCTACGGACTTTATTGTTTTGAATGTTTTTTATCAGGGAACATTTAATTTTCTGCTTGGAGACACTAATTCTTTGCACATGGAGACACCAGCTCTACACATTCGTATTTTCTAGGAAGAAAGCTAGAGGAACTGCGGCAAACAAACATGATCTTTCTGTTTGTATAGATGACATTTGATGCACTTGCCTAATGAAAAGACTTTGCTTTTCTCCAAATCCATTTATATTGTGATTTTCTCGGTCCATTGCATACAAATTGCACACCAGTTTGTCCGGATATGACTGGATGAAACCGGAAATATCTGGTTTTCTTTTGGCTAACTCAATCCCAGATATTGTTACCGCCTCTGTGTTTGTGTATTCCAGATATTATCCACAGACTTTATTGTTTTGAATGTTTTTTATCAGGGAACATTTAATTTTCTGCTTGGAAACACTAATTCTTTCCACATGGAGACACCAGCTCTACACATTCAAATTTTCTAGGAAGAAAGCTAGAGGAACTGCGGCAAACAAACATGATCTTTCTGTTTGTATAGATGACATTTGATGCAGTTGCCTAACGTAAAGACTTTGCTTTTCTCCAAAACCATTTTCACTGTGATTATTTTAGTTCATTGCATACGAATTTCACACCAGTTTGTCCGGATATGACTGTAGGAATCCAGAAATATCCGGTTCTGTTTTGGGTAACTGAATCCGAAATATTGCTACAGACTCTGTGTTTGTGTTTTCTGGATATTATCGATGGACTTATTGTTTTGAATGTTTTTATCAGGGAACATTTAATTTTTTGCTTGGAAACACTAATTCTTTCCACATGGAGACACCAGCTCTACACATTCGTATTTTCTAGGAAGAAAGCTAGAGGAACTGCGGCAAACAAACATGATCTTTCTGTTTCTATAGATGACATTTGATGCACTTGCCTAACGAAAAGACTTTGCTTTTCTCCAAAACCATTTTTACTGTGATTTTCTGGTCCATTGCATACGAATTCAAGAACAGTTTGTCCGGATATGATTGGATGAAACCGGTAATATGCGGTTGATTTTTACCTAACTCAATCCCAGATATTGTTACCGCCTCTGTGTTTGTGTGTTCCTGATATTATCCACGGACTTTATTGTTTTGAATGTTTTTTTATCAGGGAACATTTAATTTTCTGCTTGGAAACACTAATTCTTTCCACATGGAGACACCAGCTCTACACATTCGTATTTTCTAGGAAGAAAGCTAGAGGAACTGCGGCAAACAAACATGATCTTTCTGTTTGTATAGATGACATTTGATGCACTTGGCTAACGAAAAGACTTTGCTTTTCTCCAAAACCATTTGTACTGTGATTTTCTCGGTCCATTGCATACGAATTCCACACCAGGTTCTCCAGATATGACTGGATGAAAACGGAAATATCCGGTTGATTTTTACCTAACTCAATCCGAGATATTGTTACCATCTCTGTGTTTGTGCATTCCTGATATTATCCACGGACTTTATTGTTTTGAATGTTTTTTTTTTAGGAAACATTTAATTTTCTGCTTGGAAACACTAATTGGTTCCACATGGAGACACCAGATCTACACATTCGTATTTTCTAGGAAGAAAGCTAGAGGAACAGCGGCAAACAAACATGATCTTTCTGTTTGTATAGATGACATTAGATGCACTTGCTTAACGAAAAGACTTTGCTTTCCTCCAAAACCATTTCTACTGTGATTTTCTCGGTCCATTGCATACGAATTCCACACCAGTGTTTCTGGATATGACTGGATGAAACTAGAAATATCTGGTTTTGTTTTGGCTAACTCAATCCCAGATATTGTTACCGCCTCTGTGTTTGTGTATTCCAGATATAATCCACAAACTTTATTGTTTTGAATGTTTTTTATCAGGGAACATTTAATTTTCTGCTTGGAAACACTAATTGGTTCCACATGGAGACACTAGCTCTACACATTCCTATTTTCTAGGACGAAAGCTAGAGGAACTGCGGCAAACAAACATGATATTTCTGTTTGTATAGATGACATTTGATGCACTTGGCTAATGAAAAGACTTTGCTTTTCTCCAAAACGATTTTTACTGTTATTTTCTCGGTCCATTGCATACGAATTCCACACCAGTTTGTCCGGATATGACTGGATGAAACCGGAAATATCCGGTTGATTTTTACCTAACTCAATCCCAGATATTGTTACCGCCTCTGTGTTTGTGCATTCCTGATATTATCCGCGGACTTTATTGTTTTGAATTTTTTTTTTAGGAAACATTTAATTTTCTGCTTGGAAACACTAATTGGTTCCACATGGAGACACCAGCTCTACATATTCGTATTTTCTAGCGAGAAAGCTAGAGGAACTGCGGCAAACAAACATGATCTTTCTGTTTGTATAGATGGCATTTGATGCACTTCCCTAACGTAACGACTTTGCTTTTCTCCAAAACCATTTGTACTGTGATTTTCTCGGTCAATTGCATACGAATTCCACACCAGTTTGTCCAGATATGACTGGATGAAACCGGAAATATCTGGTTTTGTTTTGGCTAACTCAACCCAGATATTGTTACCGCCTCTGTGTTTGTGTATTCCAGATATTATCCACAGACTTTATTGTTTTGAATGTTTTTTATCAGGGAACATTTAACTTTCTGCTTGGAAACACTAATTCTTTAAACATGGAGACACCAGCACTACACATTCCTATTTTCTAGGGAGAAAGCTAGAGGAATTGCTGCAAACAAACATGATATTTCTGTTTCTATAGATGAATTTTGATGCACTTGCCTAACGAAAAGACTTTGCTTTTCTCCCAAACCATTTGTACTGTGATTTTCTCGGTCCATTGCATACGAATTCCACACCACTTTGTCCGTATATGCCTGGATGAAACCGGAAATATCTCGTTTTGTTTTGGCTAACTCAACCCAGTATTGTTACCGCCTCTGTGTTTGTGTATTCCAGATTTTATCCACAGAATTTATTGTTTTGAATGTTTTTTTTGAGGAAACATTTAATTTTCTGCTTGGAAACACTAATTCTTTCCACATGGAGACACCAGCTCTACATATTCGTATTTTCTAGGGAGAAAGCTAGAGGAATTGCTGCAAACAAACATGATATTTCTGTTTCTATAGATGAAATTTGATGCACTTGCCTAACGAAAAGACTTTGCTTTTCTCCCAAACCATTTGTACTGTGATTTTCTCGGTCCATTGCATACGAATTCCACACCAGTTTTTCCGGATATGACTGGATGAGACAGGAAATATCCGGTTGATTTTTGCCTAACTCAATCCCAGATATTGTTACCGCCTCTGTGTTTGTGTTTTCCTGATATTATCCACGGACTTTATTGTTTTGAATGTTTTTTTTAGGAAACACTTAATTTTCTGCTTGGAAACACTAATTCTTTCCACATGGAGACACCAGCTCTACACATTCATATTTTCTAGGAAGAAATCTAGAGGAACTGCGGCAAACAAACATGATATTTCTGTTTGTATAGATGACATTTGATGCACTTGCCTAATGAAAAGACTTTGCTTTTCTCCAAAACCATTTTTACTGTGATTTTCTGGTCCATTGCATTTGAATTCAAGAACAGTTTGCCTGGATATGACTGGAGGAAAACGGAAATATACGGTTGATTTTTGGCTAACACAATCCCAAATATTGTTACCGCCTCTGTGTTTGTGTATGCCTGAGATTATCCACGGACTTTATTGTTTTGAATGTTTTTTATCAGGGAACATTTAATTTTCTGCTTGGAAACACTAATTCTTTCCACATGGAGACACCAGCTCTACACATTCATATTTTCTAGGAAGAAAGCTAGAGGAACTGCGGCAAACAAACATGATGTTTCTGTTTGTATAGATGACATTTGATGCACTTGCCTAACGAAAAGTCTTTGCTTTTCTCCAAAACGATTTTTACTGTTATTTTCTCGGTCCATTGCATACGAATTCCACACCAGTTTCTCCTGAAATGACTGGATGAAAACGGAAATATCCGGTTGATTTTTACCTAACTCAATCCCAGATATTGTTACAGCCTCTGTGTTTGTGTATGCCTGAGATTATCCACGGACTTTGTTGTTTTGAATGTTTTTTTTTTTCAGGAAACATTTAATTTTCTGCTTGGAAACACTAATTCTTTACACATGGAGACACCAGCTCTACATATTCGTATTGTCTAGGACGAAAGCTAGAGGAACTGCGGCAAACAAACATGATCTTTCTGTTTGTATAGATGACATTTGATGCACTTGCCTAACGAAAAGACTTTGCTTTTCTCCAAAACCATTTCTACTGTGATTTTCTCGGTCCATTGCATACAAATTGCACACCAGTTTGTCCGGATATGACTGGAAGAAACCGGAAATATCTGGTTTTCTTTTGGCTAACTCAATCCCAGATATTGTTACCGCCTCTGTGTTTGTGTATTCCGGATATTATCCACAGACTTTATTGTTTTCAATGTTTTTTATCAGGGAACATTTAATTTTCTGCTTGAAAACACTAATTGGTTCCACATGGAGACACCAGCTCTACACATTCGTATTTTCTAGGGAGAAAGATAGAGGAACTGCGGCAAACAAACATGATCTTTCTGTTTGTATAGATGACATTTGATGCAGTTGCCTAACGTAAAGACTTTGCTTTTCTCCAAAACCATTTTCACTGTGATTATTTTAGTTCATTGCATACGAATTTCACACCAGTTTGTCCGGATATGACTGTAGGAATCCAGAAATATCCGGTTCTGTTTTGGGTAACTGAATCCGAAATATTGCTACAGACTCTGTGTTTGTGTTTTCTGGATATTATCGATGGACTTATTGTTTTGAATGTTTTTATCAGGGAACATTTAATTTTTTGCTTGGAAACACTAATTCTTTCCACATGGAGACACCAGCTCTACACATTCGTATTTTCTAGGAAGAAAGCTAGAGGAACTGCGGCAAACAAACATGATCTTTCTGTTTCTATAGATGACATTTGATGCACTTGCCTAACGAAAAGACTTTGCTTTTCTCCAAAACCATTTTTACTGTGATTTTCTGGTCCATTGCATACGAATTCAAGAACAGTTTGTCCGGATATGATTGGATGAAACCGGTAATATGCGGTTGATTTTTACCTAACTCAAACCCAGATATTGTTACCGCCTCTGTGTTTGTGTGTTCCGGATATTATCCACGGACTTTATTGTTTTGAATGTTTTTTTTTAGGAAACATTTAATTTTCTGCTTGGAAACACTAATTCTTTCCACATGGAGACACCAGCTCTACACATTCGTATTTTCTAGGACAAAAGCTAGAGGAACTGCGGCAAACAAACATGATATTTCTGTTTGTATAGATGACATTTGATGCACTTGGCTAACGAAAAGACTTTGCTTTTCTCCAAAACCATTTGTACTGTGATTTTCTCGGTCCATTGCATACGAATTCCACACCAGGTTCTCCAGATATGACTGGATGAAAACGGAAATATCCGGTTGATTTTTACCTAACTCAATCCGAGATATTGTTACCATCTCTGTGTTTGTGCATTCCTGATATTATCCACGGACTTTATTGTTTTGAATGTTTTTTTTTAGGAAACATTTAATTTTCTGCTTGGAAACACTAATTGGTTCCACATGGAGACACCAGATCTACACATTCGTATTTTCTAGGAAGAAAGCTAGAGGAACAGCGGCAAACAAACATGATCTTTCTGTTTGTATAGATGACATTAGATGCACTTGCTTAACGAAAAGACTTTGCTTTCCTCCAAAACCATTTCTACTGTGAATTTCTCGGTCCATTGCATACGAATTCCACACCAGTGTTTCTGGATATGACTGGATGAAATCGGAAATATCTGGTTTTGTTTTGGCTAACTCAATCCCAGATATTGTTACCGCCTCTGTGTTTGTGTATTCCAGATATAATCCACAAACTTTATTGTTTTGAATGTTTTTTATCAGGGAACATTTAATTTTCTGCTTGGAAACACTAATTGGTTCCACATGGAGACACCAGCTCTACACATTCGTATTTTCTAGGACGAAAGCTAGAGGAACTGCGGCAAACAAACATGATATTTCTGTTTGTATAGATGACATTTGATGCACTTGGCTAATGAAAAGACTTTGCTTTTCTCCAAAACGATTTTTACTGTTATTTTCTCGGTCCATTGCATACGAATTCCACACCAGTTTGTCCGGATATGACTGGATGAAACCGGAAATATCCGGTTGATTTTTACCTAACTCAATCCCAGATATTGTTACCGCCTCTGTGTTTGTGCATTCCTGATATTATCCGCGGACTTTATTGTTTTGAATTTTTTTTTTAGGAAACATTTAATTTTCTGCTTGGAAACACTAATTGGTTCCACATGGAGACACCAGCTCTACATATTCGTATTTTCTAGCGAGAAAGCTA
Organism: Lepus europaeus; assembly: GCF_033115175.1. Classification (NCBI taxonomy): domain Eukaryota; kingdom Metazoa; phylum Chordata; class Mammalia; order Lagomorpha; family Leporidae; genus Lepus; species Lepus europaeus. The sequence goes on from NW_026909196.1 coordinate 4,512,686, forward strand.
GAGGAACTGCGGCAAACAAACATGATCTTTCTGTTTGTATAGATGGCATTTGATGCACTTCCCTAACGTAACGACTTTGCTTTTCTCCAAAACCATTTGTACTGTGATTTTCTCGGTCAATTGCATACGAATTCCACACCAGTTTGTCCAGATATGACTGGATGAAACCGGAAATATCTGGTTTTGTTTTGGCTAACTCAACCCAGATATTGTTACCGCCTCTGTGTTTGTGTATTCCAGATATTATCCACAGACTTTATTGTTTTGAATGTTTTTTATCAGGGAACATTTAACTTTCTGCTTGGAAACACTAATTCTTTAAACATGGAGACACCAACACTACACATTCCTATTTTCTAGGGAGAAAGCTAGAGGAATTGCTGCAAACAAACATGATATTTCTGTTTCTATAGATGAAATTTGATGCACTTGCCTAACGAAAAGACTTTGCTTTTCTCCCAAACCATTTGTACTGTGATTTTCTCGGTCCATTGCATACGAATTCCACACCACTTTGTCCGTATATGCCTGGATGAAACCGGAAATATCTCGTTTTGTTTTGGCTAACTCAACCCAGTATTGTTACCGCCTCTGTGTTTGTGTATTCCAGATTTTATCCACAGAATTTATTGTTTTGAATGTTTTTTTTGAGGAAACATTTAATTTTCTGCTTGGAAACACTAATTCTTTCCACATGGAGACACCAGCTCTACATATTCGTATTTTCTAGGGAGAAAGCTAGAGGAATTGCTGCAAACAAACATGATATTTCTGTTTCTATAGATGAAATTTGATGCACTTGCCTAACGAAAAGACTTTGCTTTTCTCCCAAACCATTTGTACTGTGATTTTCTCGGTCCATTGCATACAAATTCCACACCAGTTTTTCCGGATATGACTGGATGAAACAGGAAATATCCGGTTGATTTTTGCCTAACTCAATCCCAGATATTGTTACCGCCTCTGTGTTTGTGTTTTCCTGATATTATCCACGGACTTTATTGTTTTGAATGTTTTTTTTTAGGAAACACTTAATTTTCTGCTTGGAAACACTAATTCTTTCCACATGGAGACACCAGCTCTACACATTCATATTTTCTAGGAAGAAATCTAGAGGAACTGCGGCAAACAAACATGATATTTCTGTTTGTATAGATGACATTTGATGCACTTGCCTAATGAAAAGACTTTGCTTTTCTCCAAAACCATTTTTACTGTGATTTTCTGGTCCATTGCATTTGAATTCAAGAACAGTTTGCCTGGATATGACTGGAGGAAAACGGAAATATACGGTTGATTTTTGGCTAACACAATCCCAAATATTGTTACCGCCTCTGTGTTTGTGTATGCCTGAGATTATCCACGGACTTTATTGTTTTGAATGTTTTTTATCAGGGAACATTTAATTTTCTGCTTGGAAACACTAATTCTTTCCACATGGAGACACCAGCTCTACACATTCATATTTTCTAGGAAGAAAGCTAGAGGAACTGCGGCAAACAAACATGATGTTTCTGTTTGTATAGATGACATTTGATGCACTTGCCTAACGAAAAGTCTTTGCTTTTCTCCAAAACGATTTTTACTGTTATTTTCTCGGTCCATTGCATACGAATTCCACACCAGTTTCTCCTGAAATGACTGGATGAAAACGGAAATATCCGGTTGATTTTTACCTAACTCAATCCCAGATATTGTTACAGCCTCTGTGTTTGTGTATGCCTGAGATTATCCACGGACTTTGTTGTTTTGAATGTTTTTTTTTTTCAGGAAACATTTAATTTTCTGCTTGGAAACACTAATTCTTTACACATGGAGACACCAGCTCTACATATTCGTATTGTCTAGGACGAAAGCTAGAGGAACTGCGGCAAACAAACATGATCTTTCTGTTTGTATAGATGACATTTGATGCACTTGCCTAACGAAAAGACTTTGCTTTTCTCCAAAACCATTTCTACTGTGATTTTCTCGGTCCATTGCATACAAATTGCACACCAGTTTGTCCGGATATGACTGGAAGAAACCGGAAATATCTGGTTTTCTTTTGGCTAACTCAATCCCAGATATTGTTACCGCCTCTGTGTTTGTGTATTCCGGATATTATCCACAGACTTTATTGTTTTCAATGTTTTTTATCAGGGAACATTTAATTTTCTGCTTGAAAACACTAATTGGTTCCACATGGAGACACCAGCTCTACACATTCGTATTTTCTAGGGAGAAAGATAGAGGAACTGCGGCAAACAAACATGATCTTTCTGTTTGTATAGATGACATTTGATGCACTTGCCTAAAGAAAAGACTTTGCTTTTCTCCAAAACGATTTTTACTGTTATTTTCTCGGTCCATTGCATACGAATTCCACACCCGTTTGTCCGGATATGACTGGATGAAAACAGAAATATCCGGTTGATTTTTACCTAACTCAATCCGAGATATTGTTACCGCCTCTGTGTTTGTGCATTCCTGGTATTATCCAAGGACTTTATAGTTTTGAATGTTTTTTTTTTTTCAGGAAACATTTAATTTTCTGCTTGGAAACACTAATTGGTTCCACATGGAGACACCAGCTCTACACATTCAAATTTTCTAGGAAGAAAGCTAGAGGAACAGCGGCAAACAAACATGATCTTTCTGTTTGTATAGATGACATTTGATGCACTTGCCTAACGAAAAGACTATGCTTTTCTCCAAACCCATTTCTACTGGGATTTTCTGGTCCATTGCATATGAATTCAAGAACAGTTTGTCCGGATATGACTGGATGAAACCGGAAATATCCGGTTATGTTTTGGCTAACTCAATCCCAGATATTGTTACCGCCTCTGTGTTTGTGTATTCCAGATATTATCTACAGACTTTATTGTTTTGAATGTTTTTATCAGGAAACATTTAATTATCTGCTTGGAAACAGTAATTGGTTCCACATGGAGACACCAGCTCTACACATTCGTATTTTCTAGGGAGAAAGCTAGAGGAACTGTGGCAAACAAACATGATCTTTCTGTTTGTATAGATGACATTTGATGCACTTGCCTAACGAAAAGACTTTGCTTTTCTCCAAAACCATTTGTACTGTGATTTTCTCGGTCCATTGCATACGAATTCCACACCAGTTTGTCCGGATATGACTGGATGAAACCGGAAATATCCGGTTGATTTTTGCCTAACTCAATCCCAGATATTGTTATCGCGTCTGTGTTTGTGTTTTACTGATATTATCCACGGACTTTATTGTTTTGAATGTATTTTTTCAGGAAACATTTAATTTTCTGCTTTGAAACACTAATTGGTTCCACATGGAGACACCACCTCTACACATTCAAATATTCTAGGAAGAAAGCTAGAGGAACAGCGGCAAACACACATGATCTTTCTGTTTGTATAGATGGCATTTGATGCACCTGCCTAACGAAAAGACTTTGCTTTTCTCCAAAACCATTTGTACTGTGATTTTCTCGGTCCATTGCATACGAATTCCACACCAGTTTGTCCGGATATGACTGGATGAAACCGGAAATATCTGGTTTTGTTTTGGCTAACTCAATCCCAGATATTGTTACCGCCTCTGTGTTTGTTTATTCCAGATATTATCCACAGACTTTATTGTTTTGAATGTTTTTTATCAGGGAACATTTAATTTTCTGCTTGGAAACACTAATTGGTTCCACATGGAGACACCAGCTCTAAACATTCGTATTTTCTAGGGAGAAAGCTAGAGGAACTGCGGCAAGCAAACATGATATTTCTGTTTGTATAGATGACATTTGATGCACTTGCCTAACGAAAAGACTTTGCTTTTCTCCAAAACCATTTGTACTCTGATTTTCTCGGTCCATTGCATACGAATTTCACACCAGTTTCTCCGGATATGACTGGATGAAACCGGAAATATCCGGTTTTGTTTTGGCTAACTCAATCCCAGATATTGTTACTGCCTCTGTGTTTGTTTATTCCAGATATTATCCACAGACTTTATTGTTTTCAATGTTTTTTATCAGGAAACATTTAATTTTCTGCTTGGAAACACTAACTGGTTCCACATGGAGACACCAGCTCTACATATTCGTATTTTCTTTGGAGAAAGCTAGAAGAACTGCGGCAACCACACATGATCTTTCTGTTTGTATAGATGACATTTGATGCACTTGCCTAACGAAAAGACTTTGCTTTTCTCCAAAACCATTTCTACTGTGATTTTCTCGGTCCATTGCATACAAATTGCACACCAGTTTGTCCGGATATGACTGGATGAAACCGGAAATATCTGGTTTTCTTTTGGCTAACACAATCCCAGATATTGTTACCGCCTCTGTGTTTGTGTATTCCAGATATTATCCACAGACTTTATTGTTTTCAATGTTTTTTATCAGGGAACATTTAATTTTCTGCTTGAAAACACTAATTGGTTCCACATGGAGACACCAGCTCTACATATTCGTATTTTCTAGGGAGAAAGATAGAGGAACTGCGGCAAACAAACATGATCTTTCTGTTTGTATAGATGACATTTGATGCACTTGCCTAAAGAAAAGACTTTGCTTTTCTCCAAAACGATTTTTACTGTTATTTTCTCGGTCCATTGCATACGAATTCCACACCAGTTTGTCCGGATATGACTGGATGAAAACGGAAATATCCGGTTGATTTTTACCTAACTCAATCCGAGATATTGTTACCGCCTCTGTGTTTGTGCATTCCTGGTATTATCCAAGGACTTTATAGTTTTGAATGTTTTTTTTTTCAGGAAACATTTAATTTTCTGCTTGGAAACACTAATTGGTTCCACATGGAGACACCAGCTCTACACATTCAAATTTTCTAGGAAGAAAGCTAGAGGAACAGCGGCAAACAAACATGATCTTTCTGTTTGTATAGATGACATTTGATGCACTTGCCTAACGAAAAGACTATGCTTTTCTCCAAACCCATTTCTACTGGGATTTTCTGGTCCATTGCATATGAATTCAAGAACAGTTTGTCCGGATATGACTGGATGAAACCGGAAATATCCGGTTATGTTTTGGCTAACTCAATCCCAGATATTGTTACCGCCTCTGTGTTTGTGTATTCCAGATATTATCTACAGACTTTATTGTTTTGAATGTTTTTATCAGGAAACATTTAATTATCTGCTTGGAAACAGTAATTGGTTCCACATGGAGACACCAGCTCTACACATTCGTATTTTCTAGGGAGAAAGCTACAGGAACTGTGGCAAACAAACATGATCTTTCTGTTTGTATAGATGACATTTGATGCACTTGCCTAACGAAAAGACTTTGCTTTTCTCCAAAACCATTTCTACTGTGATTTTCTCGGTCCATTGCATACGAATTGCACACCAGTTTGTCCGGATATGACTGGATGAAACCGGAAATATCCGGTTGATTTTTGCCTAACTCAATCCCAGATATTGTTATCGCGTCTGTGTTTGTGTTTTACTGATATTATCCACGGACTTTATTGTTTTGAATGTTTTTTTTTTCAGGAAACATTTAATTTTCTGCTTTGAAACACTAATTGGTTCCACATGGAGACACCAGCTCTACACATTCAAATTTTCTAGGAAGAAAGCTAGAGGAACAGCGGCAAACAAACATGATCTTTCTGTTTGTATAGATGACATTTGATGCACTTGCCTAACGAAAAGACTATGCTTTTCTCCAAACCCAATTCTACTGGGATTTTCTGGTCCATTGCATACGAATTCCACACCAGTTTGTCCGGATATGACTGGATGAAACCGGAAATATCCGGTTTTGTTTTGGCTAACTCAATCCCAGATATTGTTACCGCCTCTGTTTTTGTGTATTCCAGATATTATCTACAGACTTTATTGTTTTGAATGTTTTTATCAGGAAACATTTAATTATCTGCTTGGAAACAGTAATTGGTTCCACATGGAGACACCAGCTCTACACATTCGTATTTTCTAGGGAGAAAGCTAGAGGAACTGTGGCAAACAAACATGATCTTTCTGTTTGTATAGATGACATTTGATGCACTTGCCTAACGAAAAGACTTTGCTTTTCTCCAAAACCATTTGTACTGTGATTTTCTCGGTCCATTGCATACGAATTCCACACCAGTTTGTCCGGATATGACTGGATGAAACCGGAAATATCCGGTTGATTTTTGCCTAACTCAATCCCAGATATTGTTACCACCTCTGTGTTTGTGTATTCCTGATATTATCCACGGACTTTATTGTTTTGAATGTTTTTTTTCAGGAAACATTTAATTTTCTGCTTGGAAACACTAATTCTTTCCACATGTACACACCAGCTCTACACATTCGTATTTTCTAGGAGAACGCTAGAGGAACTGCTGCAAACAAACAATATCTTTCTGTTTGTATAGATGACATTTGATGCACTAGCCTAACGAAAAGACTTTGCTTTTCTCCAAAATCATTTGTACTGTGATTTTCTCGGTCCATTGCATACGAATTCCACACCAGTTTGTGCGGATATGACTGGATGAAACTGGAAATATCTGGTTTTGTTTTGGCTAACTCAATCCCAGATATTGTTAACGCCTCTGTGTTTGTGTATTCCAGATATTATCCACAGACTTTATTGTTTTGAATGTTTTTTTATCAGGGAACATTTAATTTTCTGCTTGGAAACACTAATTCTTTCCACATGGAGACACCAGCTCTACACATTCGTATTTTCTAGGAAGAAAGCTAGAGGAACTGTGGCAAACAAACATGATATTTCTGTTTGTATAGATGACATTTGATGCACTTGCCTAACGAAAAGACTTTGCTTTTCTCCAAAACGATTTTTACTGTTAATTTCTCGGTCCATTGCATACGAATTCCACAACAGTTTATCCGGATATGACTGGGTGAAACCGGAAATATCTGGTTTTGTTTTGGCTAACTCAATTCTAGATATTGTTACCGCCTCTGTGTTTGTGTATTCCAGATATTATCCACAGACTTTATTGTTTTCAATGTTTTTTATCAGGAAACATTTAATTTTCTGCTTGGAAACACTAACTGGTTCCACATGGAGACACCAGCTCTACATATTCGTATTTTCTTGGGAGAAAGCTAGAAGAACTACGGCAAACAAACATGATCTTTCTGTTTGTATAGATGACATTTGATGCACTTCCCTAACGAAAAGACTTGGGTTTTCTCCAAAACCATTTGTACTGTGATTTTCTCGGTCCATTGCATACGAATTCCACACCAGTTTCTCCGGATATGACTGGATGAAACCGGAAATATCCGGTTTTGTTTTGGCTAACTCAACCCAGATATTATTACCGCCTCTGTGTTTGTGTATTCCAGATATTATCCACAGACTTTACTGTTTTGAATGTTTTTTATCAGGAAACATTTAATTTTCTGCTTGGAAACACTAATTCTTTCCATATGGAGACACCAGCTCTACATATTCGTATTTTCTAGGAAGAAAGCTAGAGGAACTGCGGCAAACAAACATGATCTTTCTGTTTGTATAGATGACATTTGATGCACTTGCCTAACGAAAAGACTATGCTTTTCTCCAAACCCATTTCTACTGGGATTTTCTGGTCCATTGCATATGAATTCAAGAACAGTTTGTCCGGATATGACTGGATGAAACCGGAAATATCCGGTTATGTTTTGGCTAACTCAATCCCAGATATTGTTACCGCCTCTGTGTTTGTGTATTCCAGATATTATCTACAGACTTTATTGTTTTGAATGTTTTTATCAGGAAACATTTAATTTTCTGCTTGGAAACAGTAATTGGTTCCACATGGAGACACCAGCTCTACACATTCGTATTTTCTAGGGAGAAAGCTAGAGGAACTGTGGCAAACAAACATGATCTTTCTGTTTGTATAGATGACATTTGATGCACTTGCCTAACGAAAAGACTTTGCTTTTCTCCAAAACCATTTGTACTGTGATTTTCTCGGTCCATTGCATACGAATTCCACACCAGTTTGTCCGGATATGACTGGATGAAACCGGAAATATCCGGTTGATTTTTGCCTAACTCAATCCCAGATATTGTTATCGCGTCTGTGTTTGTGTTTTACTGATATTATCCACGGACTTTATTGTTTTGAATGTATTTTTTCAGGAAACATTTAATTTTCTGCTTTGAAACACTAATTGGTTCCACATGGAGACACCACCTCTACACATTCAAATATTCTAGGAAGAAAGCTAGAGGAACAGCGGCAAACACACATGATCTTTCTGTTTGTATAGATGGCATTTGATGCACCTGCCTAACGAAAAGACTTTGCTTTTCTCCAAAACCATTTGTACTGTGATTTTCTCGGTCCATTGCATACGAATTCCACACCAGTTTGTCCGGATATGACTGGATGAAACCGGAAATATCTGGTTTTGTTTTGGCTAACTCAATCCCAGATATTGTTACCGCCTCTGTGTTTGTTTATTCCAGATATTATCCACAGACTTTATTGTTTTGAATGTTTTTTATCAGGGAACATTTAATTTTCTGCTTGGAAACACTAATTGGTTCCACATGGAGACACCAGCTCTAAACATTCGTATTTTCTAGGGAGAAAGCTAGAGGAACTGCGGCAAGCAAACATGATATTTCTGTTTGTATAGATGACATTTGATGCACTTGCCTAACGAAAAGACTTTGCTTTTCTCCAAAACCATTTGTACTCTGATTTTCTCGGTCCATTGCATACGAATTTCACACCAGTTTCTCCGGATATGACTGGATGAAACCGGAAATATCCGGTTTTGTTTTGGCTAACTCAATCCCAGATATTGTTACTGCCTCTGTGTTTGTTTATTCCAGATATTATCCACAGACTTTATTGTTTTCAATGTTTTTTATCAGGAAACATTTAATTTTCTGCTTGGAAACACTAACTGGTTCCACATGGAGACACCAGCTCTACATATTCGTATTTTCTTTGGAGAAAGCTAGAAGAACTGCGGCAACCACACATGATCTTTCTGTTTGTATAGATGACATTTGATGCACTTGCCTAACGAAAAGACTTTGCTTTTCTCCAAAACCATTTCTACTGTGATTTTCTCGGTCCATTGCATACAAATTGCACACCAGTTTGTCCGGATATGACTGGATGAAACCGGAAATATCTGGTTTTCTTTTGGCTAACACAATCCCAGATATTGTTACCGCCTCTGTGTTTGTGTATTCCAGATATTATCCACAGACTTTATTGTTTTCAATGTTTTTTATCAGGGAACATTTAATTTTCTGCTTGAAAACACTAATTGGTTCCACATGGAGACACCAGCTCTACATATTCGTATTTTCTAGGGAGAAAGATAGAGGAACTGCGGCAAACAAACATGATCTTTCTGTTTGTATAGATGACATTTGATGCACTTGCCTAAAGAAAAGACTTTGCTTTTCTCCAAAACGATTTTTACTGTTATTTTCTCGGTCCATTGCATACGAATTCCACACCAGTTTGTCCGGATATGACTGGATGAAAACGGAAATATCCGGTTGATTTTTACCTAACTCAATCCGAGATATTGTTACCGCCTCTGTGTTTGTGCATTCCTGGTATTATCCAAGGACTTTATAGTTTTGAATGTTTTTTTTTTCAGGAAACATTTAATTTTCTGCTTGGAAACACTAATTGGTTCCACATGGAGACACCAGCTCTACACATTCAAATTTTCTAGGAAGAAAGCTAGAGGAACAGCGGCAAACAAACATGATCTTTCTGTTTGTATAGATGACATTTGATGCACTTGCCTAACGAAAAGACTATGCTTTTCTCCAAACCCATTTCTACTGGGATTTTCTGGTCCATTGCATATGAATTCAAGAACAGTTTGTCCGGATATGACTGGATGAAACCGGAAATATCCGGTTATGTTTTGGCTAACTCAATCCCAGATATTGTTACCGCCTCTGTGTTTGTGTATTCCAGATATTATCTACAGACTTTATTGTTTTGAATGTTTTTATCAGGAAACATTTAATTATCTGCTTGGAAACAGTAATTGGTTCCACATGGAGACACCAGCTCTACACATTCGTATTTTCTAGGGAGAAAGCTACAGGAACTGTGGCAAACAAACATGATCTTTCTGTTTGTATAGATGACATTTGATGCACTTGCCTAACGAAAAGACTTTGCTTTTCTCCAAAACCATTTCTACTGTGATTTTCTCGGTCCATTGCATACGAATTGCACACCAGTTTGTCCGGATATGACTGGATGAAACCGGAAATATCCGGTTGATTTTTGCCTAACTCAATCCCAGATATTGTTATCGCGTCTGTGTTTGTGTTTTACTGATATTATCCACGGACTTTATTGTTTTGAATGTTTTTTTTTTCAGGAAACATTTAATTTTCTGCTTTGAAACACTAATTGGTTCCACATGGAGACACCAGCTCTACACATTCAAATTTTCTAGGAAGAAAGCTAGAGGAACAGCGGCAAACAAACATGATCTTTCTGTTTGTATAGATGACATTTGATGCACTTGCCTAACGAAAAGACTATGCTTTTCTCCAAACCCAATTCTACTGGGATTTTCTGGTCCATTGCATACGAATTCCACACCAGTTTGTCCGGATATGACTGGATGAAACCGGAAATATCCGGTTTTGTTTTGGCTAACTCAATCCCAGATATTGTTACCGCCTCTGTTTTTGTGTATTCCAGATATTATCTACAGACTTTATTGTTTTGAATGTTTTTATCAGGAAACATTTAATTATCTGCTTGGAAACAGTAATTGGTTCCACATGGAGACACCAGCTCTACACATTCGTATTTTCTAGGGAGAAAGCTAGAGGAACTGTGGCAAACAAACATGATCTTTCTGTTTGTATAGATGACATTTGATGCACTTGCCTAACGAAAAGACTTTGCTTTTCTCCAAAACCATTTGTACTGTGATTTTCTCGGTCCATTGCATACGAATTCCACACCAGTTTGTCCGGATATGACTGGATGAAACCGGAAATATCCGGTTGATTTTTGCCTAACTCAATCCCAGATATTGTTACCACCTCTGTGTTTGTGTATTCCTGATATTATCCACGGACTTTATTGTTTTGAATGTTTTTTTTCAGGAAACATTTAATTTTCTGCTTGGAAACACTAATTCTTTCCACATGTACACACCAGCTCTACACATTCGTATTTTCTAGGAGAACGCTAGAGGAACTGCTGCAAACAAACAATATCTTTCTGTTTGTATAGATGACATTTGATGCACTAGCCTAACGAAAAGACTTTGCTTTTCTCCAAAATCATTTGTACTGTGATTTTCTCGGTCCATTGCATACGAATTCCACACCAGTTTGTGCGGATATGACTGGATGAAACTGGAAATATCTGGTTTTGTTTTGGCTAACTCAATCCCAGATATTGTTAACGCCTCTGTGTTTGTGTATTCCAGATATTATCCACAGACTTTATTGTTTTGAATGTTTTTTTATCAGGGAACATTTAATTTTCTGCTTGGAAACACTAATTCTTTCCACATGGAGACACCAGCTCTACACATTCGTATTTTCTAGGAAGAAAGCTAGAGGAACTGTGGCAAACAAACATGATATTTCTGTTTGTATAGATGACATTTGATGCACTTGCCTAACGAAAAGACTTTGCTTTTCTCCAAAACGATTTTTACTGTTAATTTCTCGGTCCATTGCATACGAATTCCACAACAGTTTATCCGGATATGACTGGGTGAAACCGGAAATATCTGGTTTTGTTTTGGCTAACTCAATTCTAGATATTGTTACCGCCTCTGTGTTTGTGTATTCCAGATATTATCCACAGACTTTATTGTTTTCAATGTTTTTTATCAGGAAACATTTAATTTTCTGCTTGGAAACACTAACTGGTTCCACATGGAGACACCAGCTCTACATATTCGTATTTTCTTGGGAGAAAGCTAGAAGAACTACGGCAAACAAACATGATCTTTCTGTTTGTATAGATGACATTTGATGCACTTCCCTAACGAAAAGACTTGGGTTTTCTCCAAAACCATTTGTACTGTGATTTTCTCGGTCCATTGCATACGAATTCCACACCAGTTTCTCCGGATATGACTGGATGAAACCGGAAATATCCGGTTTTGTTTTGGCTAACTCAACCCAGATATTATTACCGCCTCTGTGTTTGTGTATTCCAGATATTATCCACAGACTTTACTGTTTTGAATGTTTTTTATCAGGAAACATTTAATTTTCTGCTTGGAAACACTAATTCTTTCCATATGGAGACACCAGCTCTACATATTCGTATTTTCTAGGAAGAAAGCTAGAGGAACTGCGGCAAACAAACATGATCTTTCTGTTTGTATAGATGACATTTGATGGACTTGCCTAACGAAGACTTTGGTTTTCTCCAAAACCATTTCTACTGTGATTTTCTCGGTCCATTGAATACGAATTCCACACCAGTTTCTCCAGATATGACTGGATGAAACCGGAAATATCTGGTTTTGTTTTGGCTAACTCAATCCCAGATATTGTTACCGCCTCTGTATTTGTGTATTCCAGATATTATCCACAGACTTTATTGTTTTGAATGTTTTTTATCAGGGAACATTTAATTTTCTGCTTGGAAACACTAATTGGTTCCACATGGAGACACCAGCTCTACACATTCGTATTATCTAGGGAGAACGCTAGAGGAACTGTGGCAAACAAACATGATCTTTCTGTTTGTATAGATGACATTTGATGCACTTGCCTAACGAAAAGACTTTGCTTTTCTTGAATCCATTTTTATTGTGATTTTATCAGTCCATTGCATACGAATTCCACACCAGTTTCTCCGGATATGACTGGATGAAACCGGAAATATCCAGTTGATTTTTGCCTAACTCAATCCCAGATATTGTTACCGCCTCTGTGTTTGTGCATTCCAGATATTATCCACAGACTTTATTGTTTTGAATGTTTTTTATCAGGGAACATTTAATTTTCTGCTTGGAAACACTAATTGGTTCCATATGGAGACACCAGCTCTACATATTCGTATTTTCTTTGGAGAAAGCTAGAAGAACTGCGGCAAACAAACATGATCTTTCTGTTTGTATAGATGACATTTGATGCACTTGCCTAACGAAAAGACTTTGCTTTTCTCCAAAACCATTTCTACTGTGATTTTCTCGGTCCATTGCATACAAATTGCACACCAGTTTGTCCGGATATGACTGGATGAAACCGGAAATATCTGGTTTTCTTTTGGCTAACACAATCCCAGATATTGTTACCGCCTCTGTGTTTGTGTATTCCAGATATTATCCACAGACTTTATTGTTTTCAATGTTTTTTATCAGGGAACATTTAATTTTCTGCTTGAAAACACTAATTGGTTCCACATGGAGACACCAGCTCTACATATTCGTATTTTCTAGGGAGAAAGATAGAGGAACTGCGGCAAACAAACATGATCTTTCTGTTTGTATAGATGACATTTGATGCACTTGCCTAAAGAAAAGACTTTGCTTTTCTCCAAAACGATTTTTACTGTTATTTTCTCGGTCCATTGCATACGAATTCCACACCAGTTTGTCCGGATATGACTGGATGAAAACGGAAATATCCGGTTGATTTTTACCTAACTCAATCCGAGATATTGTTACCGCCTCTGTGTTTGTGCATTCCTGGTATTATCCAAGGACTTTATAGTTTTGAATGTTTTTTTTTTCAGGAAACATTTAATTTTCTGCTTGGAAACACTAATTGGTTCCACATGGAGACACCAGCTCTACACATTCAAATTTTCTAGGAAGAAAGCTAGAGGAACAGCGGCAAACAAACATGATCTTTCTGTTTGTATAGATGACATTTGATGCACTTGCCTAACGAAAAGACTATGCTTTTCTCCAAACCCATTTCTACTGGGATTTTCTGGTCCATTGCATATGAATTCAAGAACAGTTTGTCCGGATATGACTGGATGAAACCGGAAATATCCGGTTATGTTTTGGCTAACTCAATCCCAGATATTGTTACCGCCTCTGTGTTTGTGTATTCCAGATATTATCTACAGACTTTATTGTTTTGAATGTTTTTATCAGGAAACATTTAATTATCTGCTTGGAAACAGTAATTGGTTCCACATGGAGACACCAGCTCTACACATTCGTATTTTCTAGGGAGAAAGCTACAGGAACTGTGGCAAACAAACATGATCTTTCTGTTTGTATAGATGACATTTGATGCACTTGCCTAACGAAAAGACTTTGCTTTTCTCCAAAACCATTTCTACTGTGATTTTCTCGGTCCATTGCATACGAATTGCACACCAGTTTGTCCGGATATGACTGGATGAAACCGGAAATATCCGGTTGATTTTTGCCTAACTCAATCCCAGATATTGTTATCGCGTCTGTGTTTGTGTTTTACTGATATTATCCACGGACTTTATTGTTTTGAATGTTTTTTTTTTCAGGAAACATTTAATTTTCTGCTTTGAAACACTAATTGGTTCCACATGGAGACACCAGCTCTACACATTCAAATTTTCTAGGAAGAAAGCTAGAGGAACAGCGGCAAACAAACATGATCTTTCTGTTTGTATAGATGACATTTGATGCACTTGCCTAACGAAAAGACTATGCTTTTCTCCAAACCCATTTCTACTGGGATTTTCTGGTCCATTGCATACGAATTCCACACCATTTTGTCCGGATATGACTGGATGAAACCGGAAATATCCGGTTATGTTTTGGCTAACTCAATCCCAGATATTGTTACCGCCTCTGTTTTTGTGTATTCCAGATATTATCTACAGACTTTATTGTTTTGAATGTTTTTATCAGGAAACATTTAATTATCTGCTTGGAAACAGTAATTGGTTCCACATGGAGACACCAGCTCTACACATTCGTATTTTCTAGGGAGAAAGCTAGAGGAACTGTGGCAAACAAACATGATCTTTCTGTTTGTATAGATGACATTTGATGCACTTGCCTAACGAAAAGACTTTGCTTTTCTCCAAAACCATTTGTACTGTGATTTTCTCGGTCCATTGCATACGAATTCCACACCAGTTTGTCCGGATATGACTGGATGAAACCGGAAATATCCGGTTGATTTTTGCCTAACTCAATCCCAGATATTGTTACCACCTCTGTGTTTGTGTATTCCTGATATTATCCACGGACTTTATTGTTTTGAATGTTTTTTTTCAGGAAACATTTAATTTTCTGCTTGGAAACACTAATTCTTTCCACATGTACACACCAGCTCTACACATTCGTATTTTCTAGGAGAACGCTAGAGGAACTGCTGCAAACAAACAATATCTTTCTGTTTGTATAGATGACATTTGATGCACTAGCCTAACGAAAAGACTTTGCTTTTCTCCAAAATCATTTGTACTGTGATTTTCTCGGTCCATTGCATACGAATTCCACACCAGTTTGTGCGGATATGACTGGATGAAACTGGAAATATCTGGTTTTGTTTTGGCTAACTCAATCCCAGATATTGTTAACGCCTCTGTGTTTGTGTATTCCAGATATTATCCACAGACTTTATTGTTTTGAATGTTTTTTTATCAGGGAACATTTAATTTTCTGCTTGGAAACACTAATTCTTTCCACATGGAGACACCAGCTCTACACATTCGTATTTTCTAGGAAGAAAGCTAGAGGAACTGTGGCAAACAAACATGATATTTCTGTTTGTATAGATGACATTTGATGCACTTGCCTAACGAAAAGACTTTGCTTTTCTCCAAAACGATTTTTACTGTTAATTTCTCGGTCCATTGCATACGAATTCCACAACAGTTTATCCGGATATGACTGGGTGAAACCGGAAATATCTGGTTTTGTTTTGGCTAACTCAATTCTAGATATTGTTACCGCCTCTGTGTTTGTGTATTCCAGATATTATCCACAGACTTTATTGTTTTCAATGTTTTTTATCAGGAAACATTTAATTTTCTGCTTGGAAACACTAACTGGTTCCACATGGAGACACCAGCTCTACATATTCGTATTTTCTTGGGAGAAAGCTAGAAGAACTACGGCAAACAAACATGATCTTTCTGTTTGTATCGATGACATTTGATGCACTTGCCTAACGAAAAGACTTGGGTTTTCTCCAAAACCATTTGTACTGTGATTTTCTCGGTCCATTGCATACGAATTCCACACCAGTTTCTCCGGATATGACTGGATGAAACCGGAAATATCCGGTTTTGTTTTGGCTAACTCAACCCAGATATTATTACCGCCTCTGTGTTTGTGTATTCCAGATATTATCCACAGACTTTACTGTTTTGTAATGTTTTTTATCAGGAAACATTTAATTTTCTGCTTGGAAACACTAATTCTTTCCATATGGAGACACCAGCTCTACATATTCGTATTTTCTAGGAAGAAAGCTAGAGGAACTGCGGCAAACAAACATGATCTTTCTGTTTGTATAGATGACATTTGATGGACTTGCCTAACGAAGACTTTGGTTTTCTCCAAAACCATTTCTACTGTGATTTTCTCGGTCCATTGAATACGAATTCCACACCAGTTTCTCCAGATATGACTGGATGAAACCGGAAATATCTGGTTTTGTTTTGGCTAACTCAATCCCAGATATTGTTACCGCCTCTGTATTTGTGTATTCCAGATATTATCCACAGACTTTATTGTTTTGAATGTTTTTTATCAGGGAACATTTAATTTTCTGCTTGGAAACACTAATTGGTTCCACATGGAGACACCAGCTCTACACATTCGTATTATCTAGGGAGAACGCTAGAGGAACTGTGGCAAACAAACATGATCTTTCTGTTTGTATAGATGACATTTGATGCACTTGCCTAACGAAAAGACTTTGCTTTTCTTGAATCCATTTTTATTGTGATTTTATCAGTCCATTGCATACGAATTCCACACCAGTTTCTCCGGATATGACTGGATGAAACCGGAAATATCCAGTTGATTTTTGCCTAACTCAATCCCAGATATTGTTACCGCCTCTGTGTTTGTGCATTCCAGATATTATCCACAGACTTTATTGTTTTGAATGTTTTTTATCAGGGAACATTTAATTTTCTGCTTGGAAACACTAATTGGTTCCATATGGAGACACCAGCTCTACATATTCGTATTTTCTTTGGAGAAAGCTAGAAGAACTGCGGCAAACAAACATGATCTTTCTGTTTGTATAG
Source organism: Lepus europaeus (assembly GCF_033115175.1). Lineage (NCBI taxonomy): Eukaryota > Metazoa > Chordata > Mammalia > Lagomorpha > Leporidae > Lepus > Lepus europaeus. The sequence goes on from NW_026909196.1 coordinate 4,529,831, forward strand.
ATGACATTTGATGCACTTGCCTAACGAAAAGACTTTGCTTTTCTCCAAAACCATTTCTACTGTGATTTTCTCGGTCCATTGCATACAAATTGCACACCAGTTTGTCCGGATATGACTGGATGAAACCGGAAATATCTGGTTTTCTTTTGGCTAACACAATCCCAGATATTGTTACCGCCTCTGTGTTTGTGTATTCCAGATATTATCCACAGACTTTATTGTTTTCAATGTTTTTTATCAGGGAACATTTAATTTTCTGCTTGAAAACACTAATTGGTTCCACATGGAGACACCAGCTCTACATATTCGTATTTTCTAGGGAGAAAGATAGAGGAACTGCGGCAAACAAACATGATCTTTCTGTTTGTATAGATGACATTTGATGCACTTGCCTAAAGAAAAGACTTTGCTTTTCTCCAAAACGATTTTTACTGTTATTTTCTCGGTCCATTGCATACGAATTCCACACCAGTTTGTCCGGATATGACTGGATGAAAACGGAAATATCCGGTTGATTTTTACCTAACTCAATCCGAGATATTGTTACCGCCTCTGTGTTTGTGCATTCCTGGTATTATCCAAGGACTTTATAGTTTTGAATGTTTTTTTTTTCAGGAAACATTTAATTTTCTGCTTGGAAACACTAATTGGTTCCACATGGAGACACCAGCTCTACACATTCAAATTTTCTAGGAAGAAAGCTAGAGGAACAGTGGCAAACAAACATGATCTTTCTGTTTGTATAGATGACATTTGATGCACTTGCCTAACGAAAAGACTATGCTTTTCTCCAAACCCATTTCTACTGGGATTTTCTGGTCCATTGCATATGAATTCAAGAACAGTTTGTCCGGATATGACTGGATGAAACCGGAAATATCCGGTTATGTTTTGGCTAACTCAATCCCAGATATTGTTACCGCCTCTGTGTTTGTGTATTCCAGATATTATCTACAGACTTTATTGTTTTGAATGTTTTTATCAGGAAACATTTAATTATCTGCTTGGAAACAGTAATTGGTTCCACATGGAGACACCAGCTCTACACATTCGTATTTTCTAGGGAGAAAGCTACAGGAACTGTGGCAAACAAACATGATCTTTCTGTTTGTATAGATGACATTTGATGCACTTGCCTAACGAAAAGACTTTGCTTTTCTCCAAAACCATTTCTACTGTGATTTTCTCGGTCCATTGCATACGAATTGCACACCAGTTTGTCCGGATATGACTGGATGAAACCGGAAATATCCGGTTGATTTTTGCCTAACTCAATCCCAGATATTGTTATCGCGTCTGTGTTTGTGTTTTACTGATATTATCCACGGACTTTATTGTTTTGAATGTTTTTTTTTTCAGGAAACATTTAATTTTCTGCTTTGAAACACTAATTGGTTCCACATGGAGACACCAGCTCTACACATTCAAATTTTCTAGGAAGAAAGCTAGAGGAACAGCGGCAAACAAACATGATCTTTCTGTTTGTATAGATGACATTTGATGCACTTGCCTAACGAAAAGACTATGCTTTTCTCCAAACCCATTTCTACTGGGATTTTCTGGTCCATTGCATACGAATTCCACACCAGTTTGTCCGGATATGACTGGATGAAACCGGAAATATCCGGTTATGTTTTGGCTAACTCAATCCCAGATATTGTTACCGCCTCTGTTTTTGTGTATTCCAGATATTATCTACAGACTTTATTGTTTTGAATGTTTTTATCAGGAAACATTTAATTATCTGCTTGGAAACAGTAATTGGTTCCACATGGAGACACCAGCTCTACACATTCGTATTTTCTAGGGAGAAAGCTAGAGGAACTGTGGCAAACAAACATGATCTTTCTGTTTGTATAGATGACATTTGATGCACTTGCCTAACGAAAAGACTTTGCTTTTCTCCAAAACCATTTGTACTGTGATTTTCTCGGTCCATTGCATACGAATTCCACACCAGTTTGTCCGGATATGACTGGATGAAACCGGAAATATCCGGTTGATTTTTGCCTAACTCAATCCCAGATATTGTTACCACCTCTGTGTTTGTGTATTCCTGATATTATCCACGGACTTTATTGTTTTGAATGTTTTTTTTCAGGAAACATTTAATTTTCTGCTTGGAAACACTAATTCTTTCCACATGTACACACCAGCTCTACACATTCGTATTTTCTAGGAGAACGCTAGAGGAACTGCTGCAAACAAACAATATCTTTCTGTTTGTATAGATGACATTTGATGCACTAGCCTAACGAAAAGACTTTGCTTTTCTCCAAAATCATTTGTACTGTGATTTTCTCGGTCCATTGCATACGAATTCCACACAAGTTTGTGCGGATATGACTGGATGAAACTGGAAATATCTGGTTTTGTTTTGGCTAACTCAATCCCAGATATTGTTAACGCCTCTGTGTTTGTGTATTCCAGATATTATCCACAGACTTTATTGTTTTGAATGTTTTTTTATCAGGGAACATTTAATTTTCTGCTTGGAAACACTAATTCTTTCCACATGGAGACACCAGCTCTACACATTCGTATTTTCTAGGAAGAAAGCTAGAGGAACTGTGGCAAACAAACATGATATTTCTGTTTGTATAGATGACATTTGATGCACTTGCCTAACGAAAAGACTTTGCTTTTCTCCAAAACGATTTTTACTGTTAATTTCTCGGTCCATTGCATACGAATTCCACAACAGTTTATCCGGATATGACTGGGTGAAACCGGAAATATCTGGTTTTGTTTTGGCTAACTCAATTCTAGATATTGTTACCGCCTCTGTGTTTGTGTATTCCAGATATTATCCACAGACTTTATTGTTTTCAATGTTTTTTATCAGGAAACATTTAATTTTCTGCTTGGAAACACTAACTGGTTCCACATGGAGACACCAGCTCTACATATTCGTATTTTCTTGGGAGAAAGCTAGAAGAACTACGGCAAACAAACATGATCTTTCTGTTTGTATCGATGACATTTGATGCACTTGCCTAACGAAAAGACTTGGGTTTTCTCCAAAACCATTTGTACTGTGATTTTCTCGGTCCATTGCATACGAATTCCACACCAGTTTCTCCGGATATGACTGGATGAAACCGGAAATATCCGGTTTTGTTTTGGCTAACTCAACCCAGATATTATTACCGCCTCTGTGTTTGTGTATTCCAGATATTATCCACAGACTTTACTGTTTTGAATGTTTTTTATCAGGAAACATTTAATTTTCTGCTTGGAAACACTAATTCTTTCCATATGGAGACACCAGCTCTACATATTCGTATTTTCTAGGAAGAAAGCTAGAGGAACTGCGGCAAACAAACATGATCTTTCTGTTTGTATAGATGACATTTGATGGACTTGCCTAACGAAGACTTTGGTTTTCTCCAAAACCATTTCTACTGTGATTTTCTCGGTCCATTGAATACGAATTCCACACCAGTTTCTCCAGATATGACTGGATGAAACCGGAAATATCTGGTTTTGTTTTGGCTAACTCAATCCCAGATATTGTTACCGCCTCTGTATTTGTGTATTCCAGATATTATCCACAGACTTTATTGTTTTGAATGTTTTTTATCAGGGAACATTTAATTTTCTGCTTGGAAACACTAATTGGTTCCACATGGAGACACCAGCTCTACACATTCGTATTATCTAGGGAGAACGCTAGAGGAACTGTGGCAAACAAACATGATCTTTCTGTTTGTATAGATGACATTTGATGCACTTGCCTAACGAAAAGACTTTGCTTTTCTTGAATCCATTTTTATTGTGATTTTATCAGTCCATTGCATACGAATTCCACACCAGTTTCTCCGGATATGACTGGATGAAACCGGAAATATCCAGTTGATTTTTGCCTAACTCAATCCCAGATATTGTTACCGCCTCTGTGTTTGTGCATTCCAGATATTATCCACAGACTTTATTGTTTTGAATGTTTTTTATCAGGGAACATTTAATTTTCTGCTTGGAAACACTAATTGGTTCCATATGGAGACACCAGCTCTACATATTCGTATTTTCTTTGGAGAAAGCTAGAAGAACTGCGGCAAACAAACATGATCTTTCTGTTTGTATAGATGACATTTGATGCACTTGCCTAACGAAAAGACTTTGCTTTTCTCCAAAACCATTTCTACTGTGATTTTCTCGGTCCATTGCATACAAATTGCACACCAGTTTGTCCGGATATGACTGGATGAAACCGGAAATATCTGGTTTTCTTTTGGCTAACACAATCCCAGATATTGTTACCGCCTCTGTGTTTGTGTATTCCAGATATTATCCACAGACTTTATTGTTTTCAATGTTTTTTATCAGGGAACATTTAATTTTCTGCTTGAAAACACTAATTGGTTCCACATGGAGACACCAGCTCTACATATTCGTATTTTCTAGGGAGAAAGATAGAGGAACTGCGGCAAACAAACATGATCTTTCTGTTTGTATAGATGACATTTGATGCACTTGCCTAAAGAAAAGACTTTGCTTTTCTCCAAAACGATTTTTACTGTTATTTTCTCGGTCCATTGCATACGAATTCCACACCAGTTTGTCCGGATATGACTGGATGAAAACGGAAATATCCGGTTGATTTTTACCTAACTCAATCCGAGATATTGTTACCGCCTCTGTGTTTGTGCATTCCTGGTATTATCCAAGGACTTTATAGTTTTGAATGTTTTTTTTTTCAGGAAACATTTAATTTTCTGCTTGGAAACACTAATTGGTTCCACATGGAGACACCAGCTCTACACATTCAAATTTTCTAGGAAGAAAGCTAGAGGAACAGTGGCAAACAAACATGATCTTTCTGTTTGTATAGATGACATTTGATGCACTTGCCTAACGAAAAGACTATGCTTTTCTCCAAACCCATTTCTACTGGGATTTTCTGGTCCATTGCATATGAATTCAAGAACAGTTTGTCCGGATATGACTGGATGAAACCGGAAATATCCGGTTATGTTTTGGCTAACTCAATCCCAGATATTGTTACCGCCTCTGTGTTTGTGTATTCCAGATATTATCTACAGACTTTATTGTTTTGAATGTTTTTATCAGGAAACATTTAATTATCTGCTTGGAAACAGTAATTGGTTCCACATGGAGACACCAGCTCTACACATTCGTATTTTCTAGGGAGAAAGCTACAGGAACTGTGGCAAACAAACATGATCTTTCTGTTTGTATAGATGACATTTGATGCACTTGCCTAACGAAAAGACTTTGCTTTTCTCCAAAACCATTTCTACTGTGATTTTCTCGGTCCATTGCATACGAATTGCACACCAGTTTGTCCGGATATGACTGGATGAAACCGGAAATATCCGGTTGATTTTTGCCTAACTCAATCCCAGATATTGTTATCGCGTCTGTGTTTGTGTTTTACTGATATTATCCACGGACTTTATTGTTTTGAATGTTTTTTTTTTCAGGAAACATTTAATTTTCTGCTTTGAAACACTAATTGGTTCCACATGGAGACACCAGCTCTACACATTCAAATTTTCTAGGAAGAAAGCTAGAGGAACAGCGGCAAACAAACATGATCTTTCTGTTTGTATAGATGACATTTGATGCACTTGCCTAACGAAAAGACTATGCTTTTCTCCAAACCCATTTCTACTGGGATTTTCTGGTCCATTGCATACGAATTCCACACCATTTTGTCCGGATATGACTGGATGAAACCGGAAATATCCGGTTATGTTTTGGCTAACTCAATCCCAGATATTGTTACCGCCTCTGTTTTTGTGTATTCCAGATATTATCTACAGACTTTATTGTTTTGAATGTTTTTATCAGGAAACATTTAATTATCTGCTTGGAAACAGTAATTGGTTCCACATGGAGACACCAGCTCTACACATTCGTATTTTCTAGGGAGAAAGCTAGAGGAACTGTGGCAAACAAACATGATCTTTCTGTTTGTATAGATGACATTTGATGCACTTGCCTAACGAAAAGACTTTGCTTTTCTCCAAAACCATTTGTACTGTGATTTTCTCGGTCCATTGCATACGAATTCCACACCAGTTTGTCCGGATATGACTGGATGAAACCGGAAATATCCGGTTGATTTTTGCCTAACTCAATCCCAGATATTGTTACCACCTCTGTGTTTGTGTATTCCTGATATTATCCACGGACTTTATTGTTTTGAATGTTTTTTTTCAGGAAACATTTAATTTTCTGCTTGGAAACACTAATTCTTTCCACATGTACACACCAGCTCTACACATTCGTATTTTCTAGGAGAACGCTAGAGGAACTGCTGCAAACAAACAATATCTTTCTGTTTGTATAGATGACATTTGATGCACTAGCCTAACGAAAAGACTTTGCTTTTCTCCAAAATCATTTGTACTGTGATTTTCTCGGTCCATTGCATACGAATTCCACACCAGTTTGTGCGGATATGACTGGATGAAACTGGAAATATCTGGTTTTGTTTTGGCTAACTCAATCCCAGATATTGTTAACGCCTCTGTGTTTGTGTATTCCAGATATTATCCACAGACTTTATTGTTTTGAATGTTTTTTTATCAGGGAACATTTAATTTTCTGCTTGGAAACACTAATTCTTTCCACATGGAGACACCAGCTCTACACATTCGTATTTTCTAGGAAGAAAGCTAGAGGAACTGTGGCAAACAAACATGATATTTCTGTTTGTATAGATGACATTTGATGCACTTGCCTAACGAAAAGACTTTGCTTTTCTCCAAAACGATTTTTACTGTTAATTTCTCGGTCCATTGCATACGAATTCCACAACAGTTTATCCGGATATGACTGGGTGAAACCGGAAATATCTGGTTTTGTTTTGGCTAACTCAATTCTAGATATTGTTACCGCCTCTGTGTTTGTGTATTCCAGATATTATCCACAGACTTTATTGTTTTCAATGTTTTTTATCAGGAAACATTTAATTTTCTGCTTGGAAACACTAACTGGTTCCACATGGAGACACCAGCTCTACATATTCGTATTTTCTTGGGAGAAAGCTAGAAGAACTACGGCAAACAAACATGATCTTTCTGTTTGTATCGATGACATTTGATGCACTTGCCTAACGAAAAGACTTGGGTTTTCTCCAAAACCATTTGTACTGTGATTTTCTCGGTCCATTGCATACGAATTCCACACCAGTTTCTCCGGATATGACTGGATGAAACCGGAAATATCCGGTTTTGTTTTGGCTAACTCAACCCAGATATTATTACCGCCTCTGTGTTTGTGTATTCCAGATATTATCCACAGACTTTACTGTTTTGAATGTTTTTTATCAGGAAACATTTAATTTTCTGCTTGGAAACACTAATTCTTTCCATATGGAGACACCAGCTCTACATATTCGTATTTTCTAGGAAGAAAGCTAGAGGAACTGCGGCAAACAAACATGATCTTTCTGTTTGTATAGATGACATTTGATGGACTTGCCTAACGAAGACTTTGGTTTTCTCCAAAACCATTTCTACTGTGATTTTCTCGGTCCATTGAATACGAATTCCACACCAGTTTCTCCAGATATGACTGGATGAAACCGGAAATATCTGGTTTTGTTTTGGCTAACTCAATCCCAGATATTGTTACCGCCTCTGTATTTGTGTATTCCAGATATTATCCACAGACTTTATTGTTTTGAATGTTTTTTATCAGGGAACATTTAATTTTCTGCTTGGAAACACTAATTGGTTCCACATGGAGACACCAGCTCTACACATTCGTATTATCTAGGGAGAACGCTAGAGGAACTGTGGCAAACAAACATGATCTTTCTGTTTGTATAGATGACATTTGATGCACTTGCCTAACGAAAAGACTTTGCTTTTCTTGAATCCATTTTTATTGTGATTTTATCAGTCCATTGCATACGAATTCCACACCAGTTTCTCCGGATATGACTGGATGAAACCGGAAATATCCAGTTGATTTTTGCCTAACTCAATCCCAGATATTGTTACCGCCTCTGTGTTTGTGCATTCCAGATATTATCCACAGACTTTATTGTTTTGAATGTTTTTTATCAGGGAACATTTAATTTTCTGCTTGGAAACACTAATTGGTTCCATATGGAGACACCAGCTCTACACATTCGTATTTTCTAGGGAGAAAGCTAGAGGAACAGCGGCAAACAAACATGATATTTCTGTTTCTATAGATGACATTTGATGCACTTGCCTAATGAAATGACTTGGTTTTTCTCCAAAACCATTTGTACTGTGATTTTCTCGGTCCATTGCATACGAATTCCACACCAGTTTCCTCGGATATGAATGGATGAAACCGGAAATATCCGGTTTTGTTTTGGCTAACTCAACCCAGATATTGTTACCGCCTCTGTGTTTGTGTATTCCAGATATTATCCACAGACATTATTGTTTTGAATGTTTTTTTTTTTCAGGAAACATTTAATTTTCTGCTTGGAAACACTAATTCTTTCCAAATGGAGACACCAGCTCTACATATTCGTATTTTCTAGGAAGAAAGCTAGAGGAACTGCGGCAAACAAACATGATCTTTCTGTTTGTATAGATGACCTTTGATGCACTTGCCTAACGAAGACTTTGCTTTTCTCCAAAACCATTTCTACTGTGATATTCTCGGTCCATTGCATACGAATTCCACACCAGTTTGTCCGGATATGACTGGATGAAATGGAAATATCTGGTTTTGTTTTGGCTAACTCAATCCCAGATATTGTTACCGCCTCTGTGTTTGTGCATTCCTGATATAATCTACGGACTTTATTCTTTTGAATGTTTTTTATCAGGGAACATTTAATTTTCTGCTTGGAAACACTAATTGGTTCCACATGGAGACACCAGCTCTACACATTCGTATTTTCTAGGGAGAAGCTAGAGGAACTGTGGCAAACAAACATGATATTTCTGTTTGTATAGATGACATTTGATGCACTTGCCTAATGAAAAGACTTTGCTTTTCTCCAAAACTATTTCTACTGTGATTTTCTGGTCCACTGCATACGAATTCCACACCAGTTTCTCCGGATATGACTGGATGAAACCGGAAATATCCAGTTGATTTTTGCCTAACTCAATCCCAGATATTGTTACCGCCTCTCTGTTTGTGTATTCCAGATATTATCCACAGACTTTATTGTTTTGAATGTTTTTTATCAGGGAACATTTAATTTTCTGCTTGGAAACACTAATTGGTACCATATGGAGACACCTGCTCTACACATTCGTATTTTCTAGGGAGAAAGCTAGAGGAACTGCGGCAAACAAACATATATTTCTGTTTGTATAGATGACATTTGATGCACTTGCATAAGGAAGACTTTCCTTTTCTCCAAAACCATTTCTACTGTGATTTTCTCGGTCCATTGCATACGAATTCCACACCAGTTTGTCCGGGTATGACTGGATGAAACCGAAAATATCTGGTTTTGTTTTGGCTAACTCAATCCCAGATATTGTTATCGCCTCTGTGTTTGTGTATTCCAGATATTATCCACAGACTTTATTGTTTTGAATGTTTTTTATCAGGGAACATTTAATTTTCTGCTTGGAAACACTAATTGGTTCCATATGGAGACACCAGCTCTACACATTCGAATTTTCTAGGGAGAAAGCTAGAGGAACAGCGGCAAACAAACATGATATTTCTGTTTCTATAGATGACATTTGATGCACTTGCCTAACGAAAAGACTTTGCTTTTCTCCAAAACCATTTCTACTGTGATTTTCTCGGTCCATTGCATACGAATTCCACACCAGTTTGTCCGGATATGACTGTAGGAAACCAGAAATATCCGGTTGTGTTTTGGGTAACTCAATCCGAAATATTGCTACAGACTCTGTGTTTGTGTTTTCCGGATATTATCGATGGACTTATTGTTTTGAATGTTTTTATCAGGGAACATTTAATTTTCTGCTTGGAAACACTAATTGTTTCCACATGGTGACACCTGCTCTACACATTCGTATTTTCTAGGGAGAAAGCTAGAGGAACAGCGGCAAACAAACATGATATTTCTGTTTCTATAGATGACATTTGATGCACTTGCCTAACGAAAAGACTTTGCTTTTCTCCAAAACCATTTCTACTGTGATTTTCTCGGTCCATTGCATACGAATTCCACACCAGTTTGTCCGGATATGACTGTAGGAAACCAGAAATATCCGGTTGTGTTTTGGGTAACTCAATCCGAAATATTGCTACAGACTCTGTGTTTGTGTTTTACGGATATTATCGATGGACTTATTGTTTTGAATGTTTTTATCAGGGAACATTTAATTTTCTGCTTGGAAACACTAATTGTTTCCACATGGTGACACCTGCTCTACACATTCGTATTTTCTAGGGAGAAAGCTAGAGGAACTGCGACAAACAAACATGATATTTCTGTTTGTATAGATGACATTTGATGCACTTGCCTAACGAAAAGGCTTTGCTTTTTTCCAAAACCGTTTTTACTGTGCTTTTCTCGGTCCATTGCATACGAATTCCATGCCAGTTTGTCCGGATATGACTGGATGAAAACAGAAATATCCAGTTTTGTTTTGGCTAACTGAATCCGAAATATTGTGAAAGCCTCTGTGTTTGTGTTTTCTGGAGATTATCAACGGACTTTATTGTTTTGAATGTTTTTTATCGGGGAACATTTTATTTTGAGCTTGGATACAGTGATTCATTCCACATGGAGACACGAGCTGAACATATTCGTATTTTCTAGGGAGAAAGCTAGAGGAACTGTGGCAAACAAACATGATCTTTCTGTTTGTATAGATGATATTTGATGCACTTGGCTACCGAAAAGACTTTGCTTTTCTCCAAAACCATTTTTACTGTGATTTTCTCGGTCCATTGCATACGAATTCCAAACCAGATTACCGGATATGATGGGATGTAACCGGAAATATCCGGTTTTGTTTTGGCTAACTCAATCACAGATATTGCTACAGCCTATGTGTTTGTGTATTCCTGATATTATCCATGGAATTTATTGTTTTGAATGTTTTTTATCAGTGAACAATTAATTTTGTGCTTGGAATCACTAATTGGTTCCACATGGAGACACCAGCTCTACACATTCCTATTTTCTAGGGAGAAAGATAGAGGAACTGCGGCAAACAAACATGATATTTCTGTTTGTATAGATGACATTTTATGCACTTGCCTAACGAAAGGACTTTGCTTTTCTCCAAAACCATTTTTACTGTGATTTTTTTGGTTCATTGAATATGAATTCCACAACACTGTCCGGATATGACTGGATGAAACCAGAAATATACGGTTGTGTTTTGGGTAACTCAATCTGAAATATTGTGAAAGCCTCTGTGTTTGTGTTTTCTGGATATTATCAACGGACTTTAATTTTTTTCCTTTTCTTTAACTTTTTTAATGAATATAAATTTCCAGTGTACAGCTTATGGATTACTGTGCCTTCCCCCTCCCATAACTTCCCTCCCTCTGCAAGCCTCCCCTCTCCTGCTCCCTCGCTCCTTTCATTTGCATCAAGATTCATTTTCAATTCTCTTTATATACAGAAGATCAAATTAGTATATATGAAGTAAAGATTTCAACAGTTTGCACCCACATAGAAACACAAAGGGAAACATACTGTTTGAGTACTAGCTATAGCATTAAATCACAATGTACAGCACATTAAGGACAGAGATCCCACATGAGGAGCAAGTGCACAGTAGCTCCTGTTGTTGACCCAACAAATTGACACTCTAGTTTATGGCGCCAGTAACCATCCTAGGCTGCCATCATGAGTTGCCAAGGCTATGGAAGCCTTCCAAGTTTACCGACTCTGATCATATTTAGACAAGGTCATAAAAGACAGAGTGAGGATTGTAACCAATGATCCTAAGAGTGGCATTTACCAGGTTTGAACAATTGTACAGCATTAAGTGGGGAAGAGGACCATCAGTACACACAGGTTGGGAGTAGAGCCATTGGTGGTAGAGTAGAGGTTATGATTACAAAGGAATGAGGCCCAAGTGCACTAGACAGGGCCTAGAACAAAGGACAGAGTCATTATTAGAGGAGCTAAGAAAGGTGCTGTCTAAGCTACAAGTAAGTTTTCTGATTGAGAGGGAAACAGAACCTGATAGAAGGGGCTTGATAATAATCTGGTGGGCTTTAGGCCTTGTAAGTTAAGAGGCCCAGACCTATCTATCTCTTCACATGGGGTATATCCTAAGGGAGGTGTGAACCTCCTAGGGGAAGGCACTCTGTTGACTTTCATTACTTGGCTGGCCTGGGAGGAGAGCTGGGCAGGTAAATGCAGGGGACATCTCGAACAAGAAATTTACAGTTCTGCCTGCAATGTTGCTGACCCTACTTGACCAAACCCTCAGCTGCAGTGGTCACTTTGGAAGTTGGGCTGAGTGAAGGGCTTTTCAGCTTAGAGCCAATAAGATCTGTGGCTCTGACCTGGGCATCCTTCGACTCCAGGGCAGGTCCATTTCCAGTGATCCAACTCTTGGCAGAGCTACCAGGGCTCTTCACAAGCTGACTTCTGCTGAAGCCCAGGATTGTAGTGGAATGAGAAGGCCATGCCAAGGTGGCCACTGGCAAGCGAGTGTCAGTTAGTCAGGAATGGCTTTGAAACCCACCTGGCTTTGGAAAATGCCTAGCAACAGGCTGTGATTGGATGGCTCTGGAAACTGCCTGGCGACACGCTGTGATTGGATGGATTTGAAACTGCCTGGCGACAGGCTGTGATTGGATGGCTCTGGAAACTGTCTGGCAACAGGCTGTGATTGAATGGATTTGAAACTGCCTGGCGACAGGCTGTGATTGGATGGCTGTGGAAACTGCCTGGCAACAGGCTGTGATTGGTTGGGGTATGGACCGCCCCTTGACCAGATTGGCTGGTCTTGGCTATATAAGCTGTTGAGCCAACTGTAATAAACGAGTCTGCAGGCTGCTCGCCACAAGCCTGCTCTCACCCGACTCCCGGGGTCTGTGTGTTGACTCCGCGCCTCTTGCCCCCACCACGCTGCTCTTCTCAGAAACGAACCCACTGCAACATTGTTGAAAAATCAACGGCAACATCTGGCGCGCCAACGTGACTGAGAAAGAGACAGTGTGTCGCACTCTGCGAGGTCCCCCTGGATTTCGGCAAGTAGGCCCCTCCGTGTTTTGTGTGCTGTTCGGTTCTGTGAGGGTGAGCACAGAACCCCCTCCTACGCCCCTTTCCTTGTCCTTGTCCTCGGTCTAAGTGACCCCAGGTTAGCACACACCACCCTGAAGCGTACGTCGCTTCTAGGCTCCTCCTTTTACTTTCGGTTCGCCCGGTGAATTCACATAAGGGACTGATCATCCCAGAATTCGGAACCAAGTCATCTTCCCTCACTCGAGAGAGGTGACGCTCCAGAGACACCATGTGGGCATACGGCCTTGACCTAACGAATCAAGGAAGTTCCCCACTAAGCACAGGACATAGGAACGATCTGATACACCACTATCTGTTTGTCTAGCATAGGGAAACCTCCTGCAAAATGCCATCCACAGCTGAGGTGCTAGGAATTTGCTTTGTTACAGCAGCAGTGCTGTACGTGTCTTTCCTCTGGCTAGAGTTGGCGTACCGTGCCGCTCTTAAGTGCTCAGACATAGGAAAGATACCCCCCTCTCAGAATCCTGCGCAGATTATGAAACATAGTGAATCTGTGAGTGATAGGAGCCTGACACTCCAGGTCCCTGTCTCGCAGACAATGGTTTATGACTTAGGGAGAGAGAGCTCGGACAGTGAAAAAAACAACGTAGCAAACAAGGTAGCAACGCCTAGTCAGCCACCCCCCACATACCCGTGGGATGAACTAAGAGGACCTCTACACAATAACTCATGCAATGTCATCCCATCCACACCCAGTGAGGATCCCCACATTTGTGGCAGTCCTCGGGCACCCCAAGCTCTCAGGACTGCCGGTAGATCCCATGCCATCAGCATGTTTGCTGCTAATGTTGAAGTGTATGCAAAATTCAGGCCCTGGATTCCAACGCCTATAAAAAGGCTTCTATTAACCAAGGGTCGAGGATATGCTTGTGTCTTTCCAGAGAATGCGGAACAGCCCATTTGGGTACCAGCCAGAAACATCAAGCCTGCAACTGACAGCCAACCAGAACCAGCTGAACAAGACCGAGACTCTGCCTTGTTAGCAGACACACCTGCCCTATCATCCTACCCTGAGAAACTGCCCAAAGCCATATCTGTTACTGTTGTATACCCCACTAGCTCTGGTCAGCCACTCAAATGGCCCACAGCCTGTGTGCGGTCATGCCATTCCTGATAACCGTTATTCTTCATTCCTAGCCCTATCTGAGCAAGTAATCCTGTGGTCTCTTGATTTGAGCGCTGGTTAGTCAATGACGGGTAAGATCCCCTGGGGGACAACCTAAGACAGGCACAGCTGCGTACGGAGACCACATGGGAACGGGGTCAACAATGGTATGGCCAAGAATCATGCCTCCCGTTGCTCAAAAAATAAAGGAAAAGGGGGAAATGTAGTGGAATGAGAAGGCCATGCCAAGGTGGCCACTGGCAAGCGAGTGTCAGTTAGTCAGGAATGGCTTTGAAACCCACCTGGCTTTGGAAAATGCCTAGCAACAGGCTGTGATTGGATGGCTCTGGAAACTGCCTGGCGACACGCTGTGATTGGATGGATTTGAAACTGCCTGGCGACAGGCTGTGATTGGATGGCTCTGGAAACTGTCTGGCAACAGGCTGTGATTGAATGGATTTGAAACTGCCTGGCGACAGGCTGTGATTGGATGGCTGTGGAAACTGCCTGGCAACAGGCTGTGATTGGTTGGGGTATGGACCGCCCCTTGACCAGATTGGCTGGTCTTGGCTATATAAGCTGTTGAGCCAACTGTAATAAACGAGTCTGCAGGCTGCTCGCCACAAGCCTGCTCTCACCCGACTCCCGGGGTCTGTGTGTTGACTCCGCGCCTCTTGCCCCCACCACGCTGCTCTTCTCAGAAATGAACCCACTGCAACATTGTTGAAAAATCAATGGCAACACAGGCTTACCACATTGAAAGCCATATAACTATGGATGACAAAAGACTTTAAGTCACCATGTTTAAAATTATAAACTCATCAACCAACAAGAGGCACTTGCTTACTTCACAGTATTTTTGAAAGCACCTGTAGGATTTTACAAGTATTTAACCCTTTAGGCCTCTGGGGCTTTCTCATTAAGATAACTATCATGTCTAGTAACACAAGATCATTAGAATTTTAATTCTCAAACATTTGTATTAATAGCATTTTCCATTATAGAAACTTAAAGTCTGGTAGCACATCACATCCTGACAGTCCTTCTAATATAATCCAAATAGCCTGCTAAGTTGGTGTCTCTATAAGATGAGAGACATAGGTCCTTCGATTTTTTCAGTTGGGCCCAAACTGGAAAAACCAAAGTCCAGGATTTACTGGAAAGTTTAGAGACCAGATTGTTTGAAACTTTGACTTTTTGAATGCCTGTCAAGAATGCCAAGAAGGCTCAAAATCCAAAATATCTGGTTGAAATAAGATTCCTTAAAATCATGACATAACATAGACCAAATTTGATCATTGTTACAAGGTGACTATTCAAATCTTTGAAAAGAAGCACATATTTAAATAACCCATAGCTCTTAATAAATATTCAGCTGTTTTTGAACAATTAGAATTTAACAGACATCAAGAACACATAATAGATTACTTTAACACATTGCTTTAACAGAGCATCAGAGTTTAATTCTATGTCAAAGAGAAATTGAGCCTCCTGTGATCTTTTGCGGTGAGGTTTCCTTCCTTTACCTTCTTTCATATTGGTGACCGTGTTTCTGTGTTTCCGTGTGTAACACATCATTAAGCATCTTTGGCAGGGCAGGATGAGTGGCAACAAATTCTTTCAGTTTCTGTTTGCTATGAAAAGTCTTAATTTCACCTTCATTCACAAATGAGAGCTTTGCAGGATATAGTATTCTGGGCTG
Source organism: Lepus europaeus (assembly GCF_033115175.1). Classification (NCBI taxonomy): domain Eukaryota; kingdom Metazoa; phylum Chordata; class Mammalia; order Lagomorpha; family Leporidae; genus Lepus; species Lepus europaeus. Next base: position 4,545,809 of record NW_026909196.1, read on the forward strand.
GCAGTTTTTCTCTCTTAATACCTGGGCTATGTCTCGCCATTCCCTTCTAGCTTGTAGGGTTTCTGACGAGAAGTCTGCTGTGAGTCTAATTGGAGATCCTCTAAGAGTAATCTGACGTTTCTCTCTTGCACCTTTTAGGATCTTTTCTTTATGTTTCACTGTGATGAGTGTGATTACAACATGTCGTGGTGAGGATCTCTTTTGGTCATGTTTATTAGGGGTTCTATAAGCTTCCTGTACTAGGATGCCTCTGTCCTTCTCCAAACCTGGGAAATTTTCTGCTAGTATCTCCCTGAAAATGCCTTCTAATCCTTTCTCCCTCTCCATGCCTTCAGGAACTCCTAGAACCCGAATGTTGGGTTTTTTAATAGTATCCTGTAGATTCCTGACAATATTTTTTAGATTTCTGATTTCTTCTTCTTTTCTTTGGTTTGCCTGTTTCCTTTCCTGTTCTCCGTCGTCTAAGTCTGATATTCTCTCTTCTGCTTCGCCCATTCTGTTTTTAAGGCTCTCTAATGTGCTTGTCATTTGATTATTGAATTCTTCATTTCATTATGATTTCTCATCACTATCACAGTTTCTTGTTCCACTAGTTGTTTCATTTAATTTTGATTCCTCCTTAATATTTCATTTTCACGAGAGAGATTTTCTAGCTTGTCCATTAAGGATTTCTGTAGTTCAAGAATTTGTTTTTGAGAACTTCTTAATGTTCTTATCAATGTTTTGAGATCCGCTTCTTGCATTTCTTCGATCTCATCATCTTCATAATCTTGAATTGGGGTGTCTTTTTCATTTGTGGGCGTCATAGTGTCTTCCTTGTTCTCGTTAGCTTGGTTTTTGTGTTTGTTGTTTGGCATGTTGGAGATATTTGGTTTCTTCACTGTGGTGTTTTTTCTTGTTACACTATGGCTCTATATTAAGTGGACTGTCTGCTTTCAGTGGAGTCTTAGAGGCTTGAGATGAGTGTGGACTGAGAGCTGTGTTTGGTTCCTCAGGGTTGAGGGTGTGTCAAAGATGAAACTCCCAGGTTAGGTGTGGTAAATGTCTCTTTCTTTTTTTGATTCATAAGGGAAGTAATTCTGCACAGCTGAACGTAATTGGAGGTAGTTAACAGGCAAATGATATACCCACAGGAGCCAGAGATCGGAAGCTCTTTCCCAAGGACCACACAGGAAATCTGTGCTGCCCTCAGTGTGGGCTCCAATTCTCCTGCAGTCTCCCACTGGGTTGCCAAGTTAGATCCTAACCTCCTGTTATTTCACCCCTCCCCCCAGAGTCAGGTGTTTCTGCTAGGCTCAGGGCCGGTGCAGACCTGAGGTCGCCCTGCTTATGACGTATGTCCAAAATGGCGCCTGCTCTGTCTTGCTCACCTTTGAGATGTGAGCGGAGAGAGAGAAACTTGTGTCCGTATCGGTCACTTTTTTTATTTGTTTCCTCTTTCTCTTCTCGTCAGCATGGTGAATTTTTCCCCACGGAGTTTCAAGCTTCGTTCCCTCTAGCCTCCTCTTTCCACTTGCCCGCTGGTGTCTCGGGCTATTGAGGTTCGGCTCACCTCGCGTTCCAGCACTGGTGTGCTGAGTCTGCCGCTGGTGTCCCGAACTTGGGCTCCCACGCTTTCCACACAGGTACATTGTGAATCACTAGTTCCGAAACTGTTTCCTCTGCTGTTTCATCCCCTATTCTTCCTTGACCCTGCAGTATCTCCACTTATATTAAACTGTCTTTCCCCGGACTAATAGTGTGCTCACTGCCTATTCCGCCATCTTGCCGCTCTCCTAATTTCCTATCCGGACTTTATTTTTTAGAATGTCGTTTATCGGGGAACATTTTATTTTGAGCTTGGATACCGCAATTGGTTCCAAATGGAGACACCAGCTGAACATATTCATATTTTCTAGGGAGAAAGCTAGGAGAACTGTGGTAAACAAACATGATATTGCTCACGAATTCCACACAAGTTTGTCTGGATATGACTGGAAGAAACCGGAAATATCCGGTTGTGTTTTGGCTAACTCAATCCCAAATATTGTGAAAGCCTCTGTGTTTGTGTTTTATGGGTATTATCGATGGACTTTATTGTTTTCAATATTTTCTCAGGGAACATTTAATTTTGTATCGTAGTAACACTAATTGGTTAATCATGGGGACACCAGCTCTACACATTCATATTTTCTAGGGAGACTGCTAGAGGAATTACGCAAACAAACATGATATTTCTGTTTGTATAGATGACATTTTATGCACTTGCCAAACTTAAAGACTTTGCTTTTCTCCAAAACCATTTTTCTGTGATTTTCTCGGTACACTTCATATGAATTGCACACAAGTTTGTCTGGATATGACTGGATACAACCGGAAATATGCGGTATTGTTTTGGATAACTCAATCCCGGATATTGTTACAGCCCCTGTGTTTGTGTATTCCTGATATTAACCACGGACTTTATTGTTTGAATGCTTTTTACCAGGGAACATTTAATTTTGTACTGTTGAAACACTAATTGGTTAAACATGGGGACACCAACTCTACACATTCATATTTTCTAGGGAGAAAGCTAGAGGAACTGCAGCAAACAAAAATGATATTTCTCTTTGTATCTATGAGATTTTATGCACTTTCCTAACGAAAAGACTTTGCTATTCTCAAAAACCATTTTTACTGTGATTTTCTCCGTCCATTGCATACATATTCCACAACAGTTTGTCCGGATATGACTGGATGAACCTGGAAATATCCGGTTTTGTTTTGGCTAAATCAATCCCAAATATTGCCCCAGCCACTTTGGCTAACTCAATCTTAAATATTGTGAAAGATTCTTTTTTTGTGTGTTTTCTGGAGATTATCGATGCACTTTATTGTTTTGAATAATTTTATCAGGGAACATTTAATTTTGTACCGTAGAAACACTAATTGGTTCCACATGGAGACACCAGCTCTACACATTCATATTTTCCAGGGAGACAACTAGAGGAACTGCGGCAAAAATGATATTTCTATTTGTATAGATGACATTTTATGCACTTGCCTAATGAAAAGACTTTGCTTTTCTCCAAAACCATTTTACTGTGATTTTTTTGGTTCATTGCATACGAATTCCACACCACTTTTTCCGGATATGACTGGATGAAAACAGAAATATCCGGTTATGTTTTGGCTAACTAAATTTGAAATATTGTGAAAGCCTCTGTGTTGGTGTTTTCTGGATATTATCGATGGACTTTATTGTTTTGAATGTTTTTATCAGGGAACATTTAATTTTGTACCGTTGAAACACTAATTAGTTAATCATGGGGACACCAGCTCTACACATTCGTATTTTCTAGGGAGAAAGCTAGAGGAACTGCGGAAACAAACATGATATTTCTGTTTGTATCTATGATATTTTATGCATTTGCCTAAAGAAAAGACTTTGCTATTCTCCAACACCATTTTTACTGTAATATTCTCGGTCCATTGCATATGAATTCCACAACAGTTTGTCCGGATATGACTGGATGAAACCGGAAATATCCGGTTTTGTTTTGCTAACTCAATCCCAAATATTGCTCCAGCTACTGTTTTTGTTTTTTCTGGGTATTATCAACGGACTTTAGTGTTTGGAATGTTTTTTTATCGGGGAACATTTTATTTTGAGCTTGGATACAGTAATTAGTTGCACATGGAGAAACCAGCTGAACATATTCGTATTTTCTAGGGAGAAAGCTAGAGGAACTGCGGCAAACAAACATGATATTTCTGTTTGTATCGATGACATTTTATGCACTTGCCTAACGAAAAGACTTTGCTTTTCTGCAAAGCCATTTTTACTGTGATTTTTTCGGTCCATTGCATGCGAATTCCACAGCACTTTGTCTGGATATGACTGGATGAAAACAGAAATATCCGGTGGTGTTTTGGCTAACACAATCCGAAATATTGTGAAAGCCACTGTGTTTGTGTTTTCTGGATATTATCGATGGACTTTATTGTTTTGAATGTTTTTATCAGGGAACATTTAATTTTGTACCGTTGAAACACTAATTGGTTCATCATGGGGACACCAGCTCTACACATTCGTATTTTCTAGGGAGAAAGCTAGAGGAACTGCGGAAAACAAACATGATATTTCTGTTTGTATAGATGACATTTGATGCACTTGCCTAACTAAAACACTTTGCTTTTCTCCAAAACCATTTTTACTGTGAATATCTCAGTCCATTGCTTTCGAATTCCACACCAGTTTGTCCGGATATGACTGGATGAAACCGGAAATATCCAGTATTGTTTTGGCTAACTCAATCCGAAATATTGTGAAAGCCTCTGTGTTGGTGTTTTCTGGATATTATCAACGGACTTTAGGTTTTTGAAAGTTTTGTATTGGGGAATATTTTATTTTGAGCTTGGATACAGTAATTTGTTCCAAAAGGAGACACCAGCTGAACAAATTTGTAATTTCTAGGGAGAAAGCTAGAGGAACTGTGGCAAACAAACATGATATTTCTGTTGGTATCGATGACATTTTATGCACTTGCTTATCGAAAAGACTTTGCTTTTCTCCAAAACCATTTTTACTGTGATTTTCTCGGTCCATTGCATATGAATTCCAAACCAGCTTTTCCGGATATGACTGGATGAAAACAGAAATATCCGGTGGTGGTTTGGCTAACTCAATCTGAAATATTGTGAAAGACTCTGTGTTTGTTTTTTCTGGATATTATCGATGGACTTTATTGTTTTGAATATTTTAATCAGGGAACATTTAATTTTGTACCGTTGAAATACTAGTTGGTTCTTCATGGGGACACCAGCTCTACATATTCGTATTTTCTAGGGAGAAACCTAGAGGAACTGCGAAAAACATACATGATATTTCTGTTGGTATAGATGACGTTTTATGCACTTGCCTAATGAAAAGACTTTGCTATTCTCCAAAACTATTTTTACTGTGATTTTCACGGTACATTGCATACGAATTCCACACCAGTTTGTCCGGATATTACTGGATGAAACCGGAAATATCCGGTATTATTTAGGCTAACTCAATCCGAAATATTGTGAAAGCCTCTGTGTTTGTGTTTTCTGGGTATTATCAACGGACTTTAGTTTTTTGAATGTTTTTTATTGGGGAACATTTTATTTTGAGCTTGGATACAGTAATTCGTTCCACAAGGATACACTAGCTGAACATATTCATATTTTCTAGGGAGAAAGCTAGAGGAACTGTGGCAAACAAACATGATATTTCTGTTTGTTTAGATGACATTTTATGCACTTTCCTAACGAAAAGACTTTGCTTTTCTCCAAAACCATTTTTACTGTGAATTTCTCTGTCCATTGCATACGAATTCCACACCAGTTTGTCCGGATATGACTGGATGAAAACAGATATATCCGATGGTGGTTTGGCTAACTCAATCTGAAATATTGTGAAAGCCTCGGTGTTTGTGTTTTCTGGATATTATCGATGGACTTTATTGTTTTGAATATTTTTATCAGGGAAGATTTAATTTTGTACCGTAGAAACACGCATTGGTTCATCATGGGGACACCAGCTCTACACATTCGTATTTTCTAGGGAGAAAGCTAGAGGAACTGCGGCAAACAAACATGATATTTCTATTTGTCTAGATGACATTTTATGCACTTGCCTAACGAAAAGACTTTGCTGTTCTCCAAAACCATTTTTACTATGATTTTCTCGTTCCATTGCATATGAATTTCACACCAGTTTGTCTGGATATGACTGGAGGAAACCGGAAATATCCAGTATTTTTTTGTGTAACTCAATCCGAAATATTGTGAAAGTCTCTGTGTTGGTGTTTTCTGGATATTATCAACGGACTTTAGGTGTTTTAATTTTTTTTGGGGGGGACAATTTATTTTGAGCTTAGATACAGTAATTCGTTCCACAAGGAGACACCAGCTGAACATATTCGTATTTTTTAGGGAGAAAGCTAGAGGAACTATGGCAAACAATCATGATATATCTGTTTGTATCGATGACATTTTATGCACTTGCCTAACGAAAAGACTTTGCTATTCTCCAAAACCATTTTTACTGTGATTTTCTCGGTCCATTGAATACGAATTCCACACCAGTTTTTCCGGATATGACTGGATGAAAACAGAAATATCAGGTGGTGGTTTGGCTAACTAAATTCGAAATATTGTGAAAGCCTCTGTGTGTTTTCTGGATATTATCGATGGACTTTATTGTTTTGAAATTTTTTATAAGGGAACATTTAATTTTGTACCGTAGAAACACTAATTGGTTCATTATGGGGACACCAGCTCTACACATTTGTATTTTCTAGGGAGAAAGCTAGAGGAACTGCGACAAAGAAACATGATATTTCTCTTTCTATAGATGACATTATACGCACTTCCATAACGAAAAGACTTTGCTGTTCTCCAAAACTATTTTTACTGTGATTTTCTCGGTGCGTTGCATATGAATTCCACACCAGTTTGTCCAGATATGATTGGATGAAACCGGAAATATCCGGTTGTGTTTTGGCTAACTCAATCCGAAATATTGTGAAAGCCACTGTGTTTGTGTTTTTTGGGTATTATCGATGGACTTTAGTGTTTTGAATGTTTTTTATCAGGGAACATTTAATTTTGTACCATTGAAACACTAATTAGTTCATAATGGGGACACCAGCTCTTACATTCGTATTTTCTAGGGAGAAAGCTAGAGGAACTGTTGCAAACAAACATGATATTTCTCTTTGTATGGATGGCATTTTATGCACTTGCCTTACGAAAAGACTTTGCTGTTCTCCAAAACTCTTTTTACTGTGATTTTCTCGGTCCATTGCATATAAATTCCACAACAGTTTGTCCGGATATGACTGGATGAAAACAGAAATATCCGGTTGCGTTTTGGCTAACTCAATCCGAAATATTGTGAAAGCCTCTGTGTTTGTGTTTTCTGGATATTATCAACGGACTTAATTTTTTCAATGTTTTTTATAGGGGAACATTTTATTTTGAGCTTGGATACACTAATTAGTTGCACATGGAGACACCAGCTGAACATATTCGTATTTTCTAGGGAGAAAGCTAGAGGAACTGTGGCAAAGAAACATGATATTTCTGTTTGTCTAGATGACATTTTATGCACTTGCCTAACGAAAAGATTTTGCTTTTCTCCAAAACCATTTTTACCCAGGATTTCTCGGTCAATTGCATATGAATTCCACACCAGTTTGTCCGGATATTGAGAGAGAAGGCAGGATGGGGTTAAAATGGAGTTGCTTGGCCAACTGCATATTGTTCTGCTTTTGTACAAAATGCTTTGGCTGGCAAAATGCTTTTTTAAGATAACTAGACTTTAGCTGACCTTGTAACATGTGATGATTGTGCTAATGCCTTTATGAGATAATTGAGCATGTGATAATTGTTTTAAGTTTTAAAAAAACCCACAAAAACAGACGTTGATTGGAAATGTACCCAACCTATGTCATGATGACCCCGTGTTTGTGCTTGCTCAAGGATTTTGTCCCCTCACCCTGGAAAAACCCATTATCTTGTGATAATTCGTCATGCTGCGGTTTATCTTGTGATTTTTGGTAATGCTATGGAGATATGCTAATGTTGTGGTTTTAAGGCTTAAATACTCTGGGAGGTTGATGATCGGGGCCTCTCTTCTCACACGACACTAGAGGGTGTTGTTGTGTTTTGAGAGAGCCCATCTGCGCAGATGTAATAAACTTCCTCATGCACTTGCAGCGATTGGACTGGAATTCGTGTTTCTGGGGTCGGTAGAAGTGTGAGATACCTTTCGGGGGTCTTACATTCTTGGGGGCTCGTCCGGGATTCGAGACCCCAGACCCACGCTCCATCTTCCAATCGGAGGTGAGTTTCTTCTGTTCCGTGTATTGTCTTTTGTGAGTTTTATTGGTGTTTGCGTTTAAGGGCGGTGTTTCACTGTCCATCTCCCCGGGGCGCCTGGCGTACCGGTGTTTATGTGTTTGTATGAAATTTATTTCCCCGGGGCGCCTGGCGTACCGGTGTTTGTTTCTGTATAAAATTGTGCCTGCGCAGGACCTGTATCTGTAGCGAGCCAGTAGTAGGTAAGGACAGACGTGTCCAAGACCCCTGACTCGGGCCCTGGAGGACGCTCCAGCGGTGGTCTCGGGAGAGGGCTGGTGGCAGCAGCCGCTCCCGTCGGAAGTTTTGGTTTCAGTTCGGGGGAGGCTGCCTAGGCAGTTCTCCCACCAGAAAAAGGTCTCCTTCCCCGGGAGAGGGCTGGTGGCAGCAGCCGCTCCCGTCGGTGGTTTCAGTTTTGTGGGGAAGTTTTGGTTTCTTCTTTTCCGGGAGAGGGCTGCTGGCAGCATCCGCTCCCGTTGGTGGTTTCAGTTTTGTCTCGGTTTGTTGTTGCCCGCAGGTCTCGTCTTATTAGGGCGCGCAGGTCTTGTTCCATTGTTGTGTGCAGTGTTTTAGTGAGAGGTTTTCTTCCCCGGGAGAAGAGGGCTGGTGGCAGCAGCCACTCCCGTCTGAAGTTTTGGTTTCAGTTTTGTCTCGGTCTTCTTCCCCGGGAAAAGGGCTGGTGGCAGTAGCCACTCCCGTCGGAAGTTGTGGTTTCGGTTCTGTCTTGGTTTTGCGCGCAGTGTCTTTTGTGAGTTTTGTCATTTGTGAATTTTGTGATTGTTTCTGTGTTCTAATATACTCTCCTGATTTGCCTTTCCCCTCCAACATGGGACAGGAATTAACTACACCTTTAAGTCTTACTTTAGATCATTGGAGAGAGGTCCGGGAGCGGGCCCAAAACTTGTCTATAAGAGTGCAGAAGAAGAACTGGACAAGTTTTTGTACATCCGAGTGGCCAGACTTAAACATCGGGTGGCCACGGGATGGGACTTTTGACTCTCGAATTATTTTACAGGTGAAGAGCCAGGTCTGCAGGGGAAGTAAAGAAGGGCGCCCAAATCAAGTGCCTTACATCTTTGTGTGGGAGGACCTGGCGAAAAACCCCCCAGACTGGGTAAAACCTTTCCTCCTTTCCAACAGGGCGGTGGCAGAGCTCGATCCTACTATACCCACCACCGCCCTGAGGATGAAGCCCAGTTCTGAGTTGTCAGCAGTTGCCCTGGGGGTGGACCTAGTATCGGAAATTGCAGATCCATTACAGGAATTGGACACCCTCAAACCTGAAAAACCCTCAACTCCTCCAGGCAGGCAGGAAGACCTCTTTGATATTCCACCACCTTATTCCCCTCGCCTCCTTAGGAGGGCACCTTATATCCCCCGCTTCCCAAAGAGGCCCGCAGTGCCCTTTTTGGAAACCAGAAGAGAAATAGGGGAGGAAGAATCCGATGAAATGGAGAAAGGAGGACCCCCGGCCCGTTCTAACTGGCCGCCCTTCTCCACCATATAACTGGGATCACAAGCCCTGACAGGACTTGCAGGGCCTGTTTTACTAACATTAATTTTACTAACTGGAACTCTGTAGGAGACTCAGACTCTATTGCCAGACTCTCCTGAGGAGCTTAGCTGAAGGGGGTTAAAGTTATTTAGTTAAAACAGAGGAAGTTTAAAATGGGCTAAGAAAAAGAAACTAACTAGGATTCTGGCCACCACAGTTAACAGAAAGCAGAGTAAGGGAGAATCAGAATAAGACAGGGAACCCGGAGACTGATAAAAGCACAGAGAAGTGCCCAAAAGGACAAGTCTGCCTAAGGTCCGGCTAACAACGAGAATCTAGTGGTGTACGACTGCCACCCGAGACTGAACTGACCGAAACGGCCCCTGCAAGACGACAAGAGAGGACGACAGCAGCGGAGTGGTGAGACTGGGCGACAGCAGCCCCTCGGCCCCTCCCTCGTTGGGACACGTGTGGTCCGACATGGTTGGGGATAATGTTGGGGATGCGGGCTCTGCCCAGGTTCTTGTGGATAATGCTCCATCACCCCCTGCGGTGTCTGGGATGGGCCCACGCGATATCCCCCTAGCATCCAGAGTTCAACGGAGATAACAGTGGGAGACGGCCGAATGAGGACAGTGGTCTGGGTTTCCACCTTCAACCCCCCGAGGACTCTGCTCGACAGGCAGGGCTGATCGCTATGGACCATGCACTCCGTGCAGCTAAGAAAAAGGAGCGGGTGGAGATGCACAAAAACAGCAGGTACGCTCTCACCACCACCCACGGGGAATTCAAAATGGACATATCGACCAAGAAGAAAAATTGCGCCAATGTTTCCCTGATTTGGACTACCAAAGGTACTGGGTCAGACACCGGGCCGGCTTTCGTCTCCAGGGTAAGTCAGATGGTGGCACAGGTGTTAAAGATAAAAAAGTTACATTGTGTTTATAGGGCTAGCCAGAGGTGGCCAGGGTGCAGGGAGTTTAGCTAGAGAAAACTTTGTTTAGCTAGGGGAGGTTTTAACCAAGTAAATAACGGAGAACTGGCACTAGGGACTGGGTCGAGATGTCGCCGATGGCTTTTATTTGGGGGTTTATAATACCATGGGTGTTAGACTATATTTGTTTTCCCAATTGATCTGGTCTGGGCTGGATGCGGAGGTGTGGATGCAGCGACAGGCACCGCACTATAACAAACTGGGCAGTGCTGGCTTGCGCTGCGTTCAAGCTTCTGTATATAAACTGCATATGGAAACCCACACTCGCGGTAGATCGATTGGGGCCAAGTAGTAATTCTTTTGTAACTCCCCTACCCTGCCAGGCTTTGCTTAAATGTTCGCTTCCTGGGGCTTCGGAGGCTTCCAAGAGGAGCAGTCCCCGGCTTTGCTCTCCGACCTCTCTGCCATGGAGTCGGCACCTGACAGCAGCCCAGGAAGCTACGACCCTGGGACTGTGGCTGTGAAGGAGAAGCTCCGGGAGAAGCTCCGGGGGCCAGAGGGCAGCCGAGATGGCAGCCGGGGCAGCTACAATCCCCTGCAGTACCAGGTGGCACACTGCGGGCAGACGGCTGTGCACCTGCCTCCGACCTTGACGGCACCAGGCCAGCCCCTTTGTGTCCCTGAGGCCCCCTTGGCCACCACTGTGCCCCCTGTGCACCTGCCCCCAACCCTGACGGCACCTGGCCAGCCCCTGTGCGTCCCTGAGGCCCCCTTGACCACCACCGTGCCCCCCAGCAGCCCCCTTGAGGCGCCCTCCTTGGCTGACCCCTCGCAGGAGGGCAAGAAGGCAGTGAACGACAGCCTGGAGTATCGGCTGCGGCGGGAGCGCAACAATATCGCCGTGCGCAAGACCAAGTGGCGCATCCTGGAAATACAGCAGAACATGGCTGAGAATGAGCAGCTGCGCAGGCGCGTGGAGCAGCTTACGCAGGAGCTAAATATCCTGCACAGGTTTTTAAAAGCTGTTATAAATTTAATGTCATTGGTTACTAAACATTAGGGACATAAAAGAAAAGAGTATTGTTGGTAAGGGGTTAAATAGAGAGAGAAAGAGCTTTTTACATAAGAAAAGGACATGGTTTGTAAGGATCCGGATGGCTAGTTTACTCTAGACTAAATGGAAATGGTAAAATGTTTAAAGTAAGTCGAAGAGGGTGTGTGAAAGTCACAAAAGGTATTTGGGTCAAGGGATGTGTTTTTGTCTCTGTTGTATTTTCTGTTTTTAAATTCTGATGCCTTTTTGTAATTTTTCTATCCCGCGGAACATGCTTTCCCTACTCTGTAGATTTGCTTTTGTGCGCACAAAAATCGGCTGCAAGACACAGTGATGTGTTTGTAAACCTGTGTCTGGCAGCAGATTTGGTGGGCGCATGGGGAAGCGGCCGGCTGCCGCCTATCAGCTTAAACTCGGATTTTAACTTTACAACACCAAGGTTTCAACTGGACGGTCTTTTAAGAGTCTCATCTTGAGTGGAGTGGCTCTTGGAATCCGCTCGGGATGGGACTTCTGAAGACTGCTTAGCATTCGTACCCGGCTCCCCTCCTTTGTTGCAGGATAAAAGAAAAAGTTTCGTGCTCCCACACTCGTTTCAGACCCTGTGCCTGGCCGGCCTGCTATGATGCATGGGCAGATTCCTGACCCTTTTGTGACCACGGGCTCTCTGCCAGGGCAAGACACCCTGACCAGACGGCCCGGCTCGGCTCTGATCGTGAAGGAGCTGAAATGCATTGGGACCATAATCGTGCCCTTGCTGGAGATAAAGCTGGGCATGCCTGACGCAGCCGTGGACACCAGCACCGAGGTCACCACCAAGGACTTGAGAAAGAAAGAAGTGGTAAAGGAGGCGGAGGATGGGAAAGACGCCCCCGCCAACGGCAACGCTAACGAGGTAAACCTGGACAGGAGGCCCCAACCTGTAGAAAGTGAGCTCGCCGAACAGGAGGAGCGGAGGAAAAGGCGCTTGGAACAGAACAAGGTGGCGTGGGCCCGGAGGAAGGAGCGCACGGAGACCCTGCAGCGGGAGTTTGAGTGGCTGGAGTTCAGAAACGCAGTACTAAAGATGCAGGTCAGGGAACTGGAGCAGGAGCGGCAGCAGCTGATTCTCGTATTGAACCGGCGCCGCCCCACCTGCATTGTCCGCACCGACAGCGTCCCTGTCCCTTGGACCTAATATTAATGTGGTGCAAATGGTATAGCTCATCCCCATAATTTCACTTAAATTTTAAGATTAAAATTAGTACAAAAAGAAAAGGGGGGAAATGAGAGAGAAGGCAGGATGGGGTTAAAATGGAGTTGCTTGGCCAACTGCATATTGTTCTGCTTTTGTACAAAATGCTTTGGCTTGCAAAATGCTTTTTTAAGATAACTAGACTTTAGCTGACCTTGTAACATGTGATGATTGTGCTAATGCCTTTATGAGATAATTGAGCATGTGATAATTGTTTTAAGTTTTAAAAAAACCCACAAAAACAGAAGTTGATTGGAAATGTACCCAACCTATGTCATGATGACCCCGTGTTTGTGCTTGCTCAAGGATTTTGTCCCCTCACCCTGGAAAAACCCATTATCTTGTGATAATTCATCATGCTGCGGTTTACCTTGTGATTTTTGGTAATGCTATGGAGATATGCTAATGTTGTGGTTTTAAGGCTTAAATACTTTGAGCGGTTGATGATCGGGGCCTCTCTTCTCACACGACACTAGAGGGTGTTGTTGTGTTTTGAGAGAGCCCATCTGCGCAGATGTAATAAACTTCCTCATGCACTTGCAGCGATTGGACTGGAATTCGTGTTTCTGGGGTCGGTAGAAGTGTGAGATACCTTTTGGGGGTCTTACAATATGACTGGATGAAACTGGAAATATCCGGTTGTGTTTTGGCTAACTAAATTCGAAATATTGTGAAAGCCTCTGTGTTTGTATTTTCTGGATATTATCGATGGACTTTATTGTTTTGAATATTTTTTATCAGGGAACATTTAATTTTGTACCGTTGAAACACTAATTGGTTCATCATGGGGACACCAGCTCTACAAATTCGTATTATCTAGGGAGAAAGCTAGAGGAACTGCGGCAAAAAAACATGATATTTCTGTTTGTATCGATGATATTTTATCTACTTCCCTTATGAAAGGACTTTGCTTTTCTCCAAAACCATTTTTACTGTGATTTTCTTGGTCCATTGCATACAAATTCCAAAAAGTTTGTCCGGATATGACTGGATGAAACCAGAAATATATGGTTTTGTTTTGGCTCACTCAATCCCAAATATTGCTCCAGCCACTGTGTTTGTTTTTTCTGGATATTATCAACGGACTTTAGGTTTTTGAATGTTTTTTATTGGAGAACATTTTATTTTGAGTTGGATACAGTAATTCGTTCCACAAGGAGACACTAGCTAAACATATTCGTATTTTCTAGGGAGAAAGCTAGAGGAACTGTGGCAAACAAACATGATATTTCTGTTTGTATAGATGACATTTTATGCACTTGCCTAACGAAAAGACTTTGCTTTTCTCCAAAACCATTTTTACTGTGAATTTCTCGGTCCATTGCATACGAATTCCACACCAGTTTGTCCAGATATGACTGGATGAAAGTGGAAGTATCTGGTTTTGTTTTGGCTAACTCAATTCCAGATATTTCTAAATCCTCTGTTTGTGCATTCCTGATATTATCTATGGACTTCATTGTTTTGAACATTTTTTATCAGGGAACATTTAATTTTGTAATTGGAAACACTAATTGATTCCACATGGAGACACCAGCTCTACACATTCATATTTTCTAGGGAGAAAGCTAGAGGAACTGCGGCAAACAAACATGATATTTCTGCATGTATAGATGACATTTTATGCAATTGCCTAACGAAAAGACTTTGCTATTCTCCAAAACCATTTTTACTGTGATATTCTCGGTCCATTGCATAAGAATTCCACACCAGTTTGTCCGGATATGACTGGATGAAAACAGAAATATCCGGTATTGTTTTGGCTAACAAAATCCAAAATATTGTGAAAGCCTATGTGTTTGTGTTTTCTGGATATTACCGATGTTCTATATTGTTTTGAATGTTTTTATCAGGGAGCAATTAATTTTGTACCGTTGAAACACTAATTGGTTCATAATGGGAAAACGAGCTCTACACATTTGAATTTTCTAGGGAGAAACCTAGAGGAACTGCGGCAAACAAGCATGATATTTCTGTTTGTATAGATGACATTTTATGCACTTGCCTAACAAAAAAACTTTGGTTTTCTCCAAAACCATTTTTACTGTGGTTGCCGCGGTCCATTTCATAGAATTCCACACTAGTTTGTCTGGATATGACTGGATGAAACCAGAAATATCCGGTTGTGTTTTGGCTAACTCAATCCCAGATATTGCTACAGCCTCTGTGTTTGTGTATTCCTGATATTATCCACGGACTTTATTTTTTTGAATATTTTTCAGGGAACATTTAATTTTGTACTGTTGAAACACTAATTGGTTCACAATGGGAAAACCAGCTCTACACATTTGTATTTTCTAGGGCGATTGCTAGAGGGACTGCAACAAACAAACATGATATTTCTGTTTGTATGGATGACATTTTATGCTCTTGCCTAAAGAAAAGACTTTGCTTTTCCCCGAAACAATTTTTACTCTGATTTTCTCGGTCCATTGCATACGAATTCCACACCAGTTTGTCCAAAAGACTGGATGAAACGGGAAATATCCGGTTTTGTTTTGGCTAACTCCATCCCAGATATTGCTACAGCCTCTGTGTTTGTGTTTTCTGGATATTACGATGGACTTCATTGTTTTGAATGTTTTTTATCGGGGAACATTTTATTTTGTGCTTGGAAACACTAATTGGTTCCACATGGAGACACCAGATCTACATATTCGTATTTTCTAGGGAGAAAGCTAGAGGAACTGCGGCAAACAAACATGGTATATCTGTTTGTATAGATGACATTTTATGCTCTTGCCTAAGGAAAAGACTTTGCCTTTCTCCAAAACGATTTGTACTGTGATTTTCTCGGTCCATTGCATACGAATTCCACACCAGCTTGTCCGGATATGACTGGATGAAACCAGAAATATCCGGCTGTGTTTTGGGTAACTCAATCCCAGATATTGTTACCGCCTCTGTGTTTGTGTTTTCTGGATATTATCGATGGACTTATTGATTTGAATGTTTTTATCAGGGAACATTTAAATTTCTACCATTGAATCACTAATTGTTTCCACATGGAGATACCAGCTCTACACTTTCTTATTTTCTAGGGAGAAAGCTAGAGGAACTGCGGCAAACAAATATGATATTTCTGTTTGTATAGATGACATTTTATGCACTTGCCTTTCGAAAAGACTTTGCTGTTCTCCAAAACCATTTAATTGTGATTTTCTCGGTCCATTGCATACGAATTCCACACCAGTTTGTCCGGATATGACTGGATGACACCAGATATATCTGGTTTTGTTTTTGCTAACTCAATTCCAGATATTGCCTCATCCTCTGTTTGTGCATTCCTGATATTATCTATGGACTTTATTGTTTTGAATGTTTTTTATCAGGGAACATTTAATTTTGTACCATTGAAGCACTAATTGTTTCCACATGGAGACACCAGCTCTACACATTCGTATTTTCTAGGGAGAAAACTAGAGGAACTGCGGAAAACAAACATGATATTTCTGCATGTATAGATGGCATTTTATGCACTTGCCTAAAGAAAAGACTGTCCTTTTCTCCAAAACCATTTTTACTGTGGTTTTCTCGGTCCATTGCATATGAATTCCACACCAGTTTGTCCGAATATGAATGGATGAAAGCAGAAATATCTGGTTGTGTTTTGGCTAACCCAATCCGAAATATTTTGAAAGCCTATGTGTTTGTGTTTTCTCGATATTATCGATGTTCTATATTGTTTTGAATGTTTCTATCAGGGAACATTTAATTTTGTACCGTTGAAACACTAATTGGTTCACAATGGGAAAACCAGCTCTACACATTTGTATTTTCTAGGGAGATTGCTAGAGGAACTGCGGCAAACAAACATGATATTTCTGTTTGTATAGATGACATTTTATGCTCTTGCCTAAAGAAAAGACTTTGCTTTTCCCCAAAACAATTTTTACTCTGATTTTCTCGGTCCATTGCATACGAATTCCACACCAGTTTGTCCAAAAAACTGGATGAAACTGGAAATATCCGGTTTTGTTTTGTCTAATTCAATCCCAGATATTGCTACATCCTCAGTGTTTGTGTATTCCTGATATTATCCACGGACTTTATTTTTTTGAATTTTTTTTCAGGGAACATTTAATTTTGTGCTTGGAAACACTAATTGGTTCCACATGGGGACACCATATCTACATATTCGTATTTTCTAGGGAGAAAGCTAGAGGAACTGCGTCAAACAAACATGGTATTTCTGTTTGTATAGATGACATTTTATGCTCTTGCCTAAGGAAAAGACTTTGCCTTTCTCCAAAACGATTTGTACTGTGATTTTCTCGGTCCATTGCATACGAATTCCACACCAGTTTGTCCGAATATGACTGGATGAAACCAGAAATATCCGGCTGTGTTTTGGCTAACTCAATCCCAGATATTGTTACTGCCTCTGTGTTTGTGTTTTCTGGATATTATCGATGGACTTTATTTGCCACGCCCAAAGCTGTGATTCCAGCGTAGCAAAATGTTGTTGTGTTTGTGGTCTAAGCTTGGAGGGTTGGAGTGTGAGCTCTGTGGAGTGGAGCCTCGGGTGGTTCCTGTGCAGTCCGCGGTTGTGATGACCCCCGACTCACATAAAATGAGCTGGAGACGTGCTTGCTGGTGGCTGCTGAAGCAGTGTGTTTCTGCAATTGTAGTGATCTTGATATGCATCATCTACCTGCTTTGTTTGCACTTTGTAGTTTCGCCACATAGTAAAGGAATAGCATAGCATGATCAGAACACAGAAAATCAGATTGAGAAAATCAACATTTCTAACATTGATGTTTCACAAGACTTGGTAAAGAATATCACGGACTTTGGTCCTCCAGTAGTTAGGGCAATGTTTGAGGCACTATTACAGTTAAATGAGAATAGTACATTGGGTTCTTTCCTAGGTGAAGTGGAACAACAGGAATTGTTAATAGAAACTTCAGTAACCCCAGAAGAAATTAGGCTTGAAAGGCTTATTGGAAATGAGCACTCGAACCCTAATCAAAAGTAAAAACAACTATTAGATAAAATTCCCAACCGCTCCCTGCCGGGAG